>NW_027284182.1:0-56625 GCF_046629955.1 Centroberyx affinis | reverse complement strand
TTTATTTTACTTGGTGATAAAAGTGATTCTGATTCTCATGCAGGAATTTTCCAACTTCTTAAGGCCCCCAAAAAGAAATTTGGAGTTTTTAAAAACAGCCCAATCGTACTGTGATATACACCATATACAACCCATTTTGTGTCTGAGGTTTAGCTCTTTCAAAAATCGAGTGTTTTGGTTACGAAGCAAAGACCTAGAAGCAGCTGATATCACCTTCCTAGAAGCAGCTGATATCAGTGGGTCACTGTTCATGAACTTACAGTATATCAACTCATTGTATGCACAGTGTTCATGGACAATGTATGCATGGTAAAAAGTGAAAAAGTAGCCCTCAATAGACCCGTGAAAGACTTAACTACCTGAAGTTCTTTAAACTGACTTGTGGGTAGATGCTGCAGCAAAATAGGTGTCAATTTAATGCTAACAGTATGCTAACATTTAATTTAAGACGTTATCAATTAAGATATTTCTCATCTGGTTTTGGTCAGGCCTTACCTCCTGTTGCTGGTAGTAACCGGGACCCTCCAGCCCTTGATCTGGCTGAGCTCGGGGTCGGCCACGTCGATGAGCAGGGGCAGGCGGGGCATCCACACACTCATCTCCAGCTGGGCGCTCAGGAAGCTGTAGGTGAAGTTGAGCAACACCCTGCTCTTCCCCCTCGTCTCCTTCCCATTCACGTACACATAGTCACAGCGCTCCGACACCTGGGGAAACAAGGGAGAGAAGAGGGAGGGAGAGAAAGAAAGAAGAGGGAACGAGAGAGACAGAAAGAGATAAAGATGAAGAAACAGAGAATCAGACTTATGAATACTTTGACCAGAGACGATATGAGTACTCTAGTTCTTTACAGCAAACTAGTCATAAGGTGTATTCAGGCGTATTCCTAAATGACAACACAAATATAGTCATAAAGCTTTGTCATTTTGAATGATCCGAGGAAGAAGAATATCTTCTGTTCTTTTTTCCCTCTCTTTACGTTTTTCAGTCAAAACAGCTTCTTCTTAAATGCTGGATGATGGAAAGATTTGGTATTGCTTCAATGAAACATTAAGTGTCAAGTCTTTTCAGCTGCCTGTGTGAGCATGCATGTGTGTGTGTGTGTGTGTGTGTGTGTGTGTGTGTGTGTGTGTGTGTGTATACCTGTGTATATGAGTGGATGCATGTATGTGCCTGGCTGCCCGCATGTGTGCAGATGCATCCTTACTTGTGTGTGATGTGTGTGTGTGTGTGTGTGTGTGTGTGTGTGTGAGTTTGTGTGTTAATATATATGCAAGAAATGTGGCTTTGGTAGAAAATCAACTTAACAGATGGAGTTGAGAAAAGATACAAACCTGCTTCATCAACCAGAGAACAAAACACTGGCTCAAACCTTGGCGCATCGTGATTGGCTGGATAAAGTACAACCAATCAGCTACCAAGGCTCTCAGATGAATGTCCAACATAGACAAATGATATAGCAGGAACATCTAAGGCATCTATCATTATCTTCAAAGCACCAGAATCTCTTCATCAAACTTTTTTTTTTTCCCATTTCCCTACAGAAGTCTGAGAGGACCAAATCTATTTTACAATCTGTCATCGGTTTCTGTTTATAATCGCTCACATTTCAATTCATTTGAAGTTCGAAAAACATCATAAGCTTGATTGGCGCAACTGGTAATTTCAGCACATGTCCCTGGTACTGGTGGGGCAATTGGCTCTTTATAACAAACCAGCCGCAAGAAGACTGTCATCTGTCTCCCCTTCCTTGCATATAACTTGGCAGCTTTACTCTCAAATGATGTCAGACCAACCCCTATCTCTCCCTGGAACAACACTGACAGCTTGGTAACTGTCAGTTCTCTCCTCCTCCCCTTCATTCCCTCTCTCTCTCTCTCTCTCTCACTCTCTCTGTCACTCTTTCACTCTCACCCTCACTACATGTTCCTTCTTCCTGTCATGAGAGCAGGTACAGCGCTTCTAAGATGGAAATCAAGGAGGGAAAAGTGTAAGAATTCTACAGACTGTCATCATTTTCTAGGGTTGACATTCACCAAATTAAGTTTCATGCTCAAGTCATCAATTAAATAACGCCATTCTTGAGAAAACAAAGCCCACCCAGTGCCATGTGTCATGTATTTAACTCTGGAACGCCAATCTTATGGTGTGATTACTGTAACCCTTTGTGGCGTTATTTGATTGGATCAATTTGACTGTCAGCAGTGAAAGTGCATATCAAATCACAATGACGTCTTTACACAAATTCACATTTGCAGTGAACACTATCAAACTAAGGTGTGCTTGACTATAACAACTGCAAATATGAAGTGTCATATAAATATTGTTCAAAATAAAATATTAAAATGCAAGTCTTTAGCACATGTCTTTAGCACAGTTATCATCAAAATATAATCTCATTCCGATTTAACCTCAATGTGTCTTTTATCACTTCTCTTTCTGTAAATCTGCTCTATCCCTCACACATCTTTTGATCCCCTTGAGTGTTTCACATTCCTTCCATGCAAGCTATTATTAAAGTAAAATGATGATACACTCGTGAAAGAGGAAGGCAAGACTATAAGGTTGTGGTATTTTTGTATTTTGAAGTGAAGATTACACTGGAAGACTAAAGCCTCTCTCAGATAGTAAAGGGCTTTACAGTGATCTTCAAAATTAGTGTGGAACAGCCTAATTGGAGCTAAATCTATTTTTAAATCTTCTGGTGTGGAGTGCCGTTAGGGGAATCCTAACTGTAGCTTCACTTGTGAATCTTGTAATGTGAACAGTCAGATGACAGAGACGGAGTCCTGCATTTTCCTCTAGTCCTTACAGATATGATCGTTGTGTGTGTGTAATTGGTTGGAAATTTAATAAAACAATTGTTTCCCCATTTGAAGAAAGTTGTCTACTTTCACTGGCGCTGAGCAGTAAACTTGTGTCTTGGTGTGATGAGTTGCAGATAATGGATGATATATGGGGGGTGGGGAAATTGGAAATAGATTTTAAATGAGTCTGTTTGAGGGGAGTTCGTACATTGGCACACAGATACACACACAGGCACACACACACACACACTGATGTGAAGAATTCCTAAAAGCAGCCATCCAGGGAGTGAGCTGAAAGAGTCAACTTCACTCCTCATTGAATCTCCTAAGCCTCACCTCTATCTTTGTTCCCTTCTCCGTGTTCATTCTCTCTCTGTCTGTTTCTCTCTCTCCCGCCCCGACGCTGAAATCAATTTATTTCAAACTATCTCCAGCTTTCAATCTATATCTCTTGCTCCTTTTTAGTTTTCTATATTCTATATCCATCTCCGTCTCACATTATGAAAGGTATTACAGGTGATAACAATAAAGATGTGGGGGGCAACCTCTGCATTGCATAACAAATTTGCCACTTGACTGATCTCTTTAGACCTCTGTTATCACCATAGATGTGTCATGAAAACGAGCACCAATCTATGTCACCTCTCCATGGAAACAATTAATTCTTATGTGTTGTTTATAGTGCTGGCTGAGAATCGCTCACACAGATAAGAAAGCCACAAAATTCAATTCAAAATGTGGCGTACATGGATGAGTCTATGACAAACTCAACTGATAAGTGACTGAAACTGATTGAATGCCCTGCGTTAGTGTACATGGTGAGATAGGGTGGGAAAGGTTTTGTTCCTGGGTCAAAACCAGGACAAAAAGATACTTAAAGCTCTATGTGATTACTTTTTTGTGGTAAAAAATTCACTTTTAATTGCTGTTAGTGTTGAAGTTGGCCTTTCCAAGCTCCAGCGTAACCATCAATGTAACATGAGGCGCTCTGGACCAGCCGATTCTGAACAGCGGTGTACTGGATATACTGGTTAGAAATAGTAGTGTTGTGCGGGAAGTGATGTGTTTTACGTAGCATCTGGGTACTATGTTAGTAGATGCTAACGCTAATGCTAACTTCCATGGCCGTGTTAGCGTTTTAGCTACATATTAGCCCGTTAGCTTTTGTGAGCAGTTCTTACAGTGTCATGAGTGTTTACATGATTAATAAGCACATGCCTGTTTGTTGTCTGACATCATTAAAACTGCAATGGCAATTCTGACTACTGGGGCAGAATACATTGGGCAGTTGAAATCTCACAGAGATTTACTGGCTGCATTTTGGGTAAGAGTCAGTATATCTCAAAGAAAGACAATAGTCTAGGGAATGCTGATGTTCAGTTAATTTGTCCTAATGCTTGCCTGAAAATCAGGGCACTGGCCACAAGATATTTTTCTTACGCAGTTCTTGCTTACTACATAGAATACAAACAATTCCCATCACTTCACACTATATTACCTAGTGTAAAGTTCACTGATTTATTTGGATATACTGTAGGTTTATGTATATAGGTCTGTACTGTATATGATAGTGGTAAAAGGAAATAAATACTGGTATGACTCAGAAGATCAAAACTCTGTTCCGTTTATTGAGCTGAATCTCACTATTTACACTAATTTATATTAATATCAATCCTCCTTGCAGGAATAGAGAACTGGGAAAGGGTAAGTAATCCCTAGCTGAAAATGTAATTTCAGATTTAATAAATAGCATTACATTTCCCTGCTGTCCATCCTCTGCCATCGGAGTGGGTTTTACTAGGAAATATTCCAACAGCATTTGTCCTGCCCAGTCACAAGGCATGGATACGACTTGGCAACCCATCAAAAAAAATGCGACGGTCCGCTGAGTGATGCTACTTCCTGCCCTCAGTTGGTGTGGTATGACCTCCGACCCTGATAAAGAGCACAGTAGGCGACTGGCATGAATCATAAAAATACACTCAGGGTTTAATTATGGCTTGCTGCAGCTACTTCTGCAGTGCTCATCAACACAGATCAGCAGGAGTCACAGGGAAACTGAGAGAAGGAGGAGATGCTCAGCAATCAACACTGGAGTGCTAATGGGAGAAGTGTTTTATATTTTGAGTTGTCTTTGAAAATAGGCTGGGGGGGGGGAGGGGCTACCGCTTACTGTTCCCCAGCGGGGGGACTGGGGAGGGGAGAGAGGGGGGTTACTCTACCGAGGTCAGCGTCACAATGTGTGGTACTCAGTGGATAATTAAACCCGTTGGGAGATCTGCCTCTTTTTCTCGCTGGCATGCGTTGTACAGTACACAAAAATACACACACACACACACAGCACACCCACAAAATCAGCTCCTCGGCACGATAACACAGACACACTCACGTCAGGAACGCTATTCTTATTCTCTCACGCATACTCACATGCAAGTCCAAAAACACATTTTTTTCCCCCTCATTTCTCTCTTCCTTTAGCCTAATATAATGGGACAGTGATGAAGGAAAGATGTTAACTAAAGCCACAGTAACAAGCTCACTCTTCACCTGCCACGTTCACTTGGGGCACATAAACACAAGAGCAGATACTCATTAAAAAGTGTTTTGTTATCGTCTTACAACCACAAAATTAAGAAATATGTAACTTTTACGCATTTTGACGATATCAGTTATAGTCATATCTTTTTATGTTGTTTTTGTGATGATGTGTGAAAAGTGTATTGTTGGTTCCCCTTGTGATGTACAGTCTTGTGGAAAAGAATCTTGTGGAAAAGAATTTCCCCTCGGGGATAATAAACTAACTAACTAACTAATAATATACATTTTTGTGGGAGCGTTCCCTAGCAACTACAATGAACTGGTGAGGCAACTTTTCTGTGTTGTCTTTGTTATTTAGTTACCCGAGGAGAGTGCCTCATATAAGGGACATGCTGCCAGCTGAAGGTTTGTTTTTTTTTCCACAATTTCTGGGCTCATTGTATTGATGTTGTATTGATCTACAACTGTGTGACCCTTGGAAATGCTCCTTTAACCTAAAGGGCTCACCAGAAAAAAGAGGCTGGGACCTTGTTTTGCTGGAGATGTGGGTTCTGCACTGGCTTCCTGGTCTACTGTGCACTCTTCGATCGACAAAATTAATATCCACCAACTATTGTTTAAGATTAATGCAGGTTGCTTTTTGGGTTTTTTTTTTTTTCAGAATCTTGGCTCCTCATATCAGATGCTGCAGTTTAGATGCCGGGTTACAAGATGATCAGAAAGGACAAAGACTTGTGGAGGAGTTTTGTTACTGGTCTAACTTTTTAAAATTCTGCTCTCCCTCTTTCTCTTTTTTTTCTCTCTCTCTGAAAAGATTGCTCATATTTAACTGCCAGTCTTTTCCTCTCCCAGACAATTTGCTCACTCCATACTTGCTGGAATATAGAACTGACCTCCCTAGAGCCACTGGAAGAGCAGATTCACGATAACAATTATGATAAACTTGGATTGTTATTATTTCTGTTTTATTACAAAGATGTTATTTGCACAATCTTGCACTACTCACAACGTCTACACGGATCTTTGTGCACTATGCCGGTTTTCAGCCTCAGGAATGATGTCCATGCTCATGTCATATATAACACTCACACTGTGTAATGCTTGTAGTTTCTAATAACGCTTTTCATCCGATGCAGTATAACTACTGGCCCAGTTTACGGGATGCAGCTATCCCTTATTCTGTTTGGGTGAGCACTGAGGTAGAAATCTAGCTTGGATGTTAGAAGAAAGTGGGTTGGGTGGGAGTGGGCGTCAGTTAGAGCCATCAAGTTGACACCTACCATCACAGATGTTTTTTTTTAATTAGAACCACAACATCTCATTATACCACGTCTGCAGCTTCAATTATGCTTCTTGAATGAACATGAGGCCAGATCCATACTGTATAAAGTTCTGCAGGTCGTAGGTGGATCGAAAATCTGCATGTTTGAGCTGTTCCTGTTCAGACGTGGATTAGGGCGTGCCTTTGCTTGCACACAGATTTATTCAAAGCTTTGCCTCCGGTGTCCTTCGCTTTGGTATGGTGGAAAAACCAGCCCATGGACTTTTCACCTTTTTCATGTCTTTCTGCTGAGGCATTGCCTTTAAATGCTGCACTCCTTGAATCCACTTTTGTTAAGGAGGACTGTACGAAGCACGAAGACTGAACTGGCAATATGCCCTTGGGACATTAATTGTATAAGAGCATAAAATATCGAGTGTGTAGAACCAACAAGTGACATTTTACTAACTTAACAGGAAAGCAAAAGCAAAAGTTTAAATGATAGCATTGTTTTTTAGTCAAAACACAACATAGGAACCATTCCTGCATTTACAGAGATTCAGAAAACTGTAAATTTGTTTTCATTCATTAATGAATCCAAGCATACATTGGGTGGAAGGTAGGGAAACACCCTGGACAGGTTGTCAATCCATCATACATGAATCTGTTGTTTTTTTAATTTTTTTTTATTTAACATTGACATTGAGTTAACATTAAAAGTGCCTGACACTAATTTAGGTCTTTTTCACACCGACATATCATCTCTTTTTCCATGGCATGTGTATGAGCTTGAGGCAGAACATCTTTCTGTCAAGTGATATTTCAGTTGTAACCTCCCAAAAATAGCCATGTTAATACTAAATTCAGTCAGCAAATGTTCATGTCACAGTAATGGGGAGATTTTAATGCAGACTTACACCACAGCTCACTGGGCCAGTATGTAGTCAGCCTTCCACAGACAAGGAGGGCTTAATTAACCAGACACACAACACCTGCTAAATAATTAACATCCCCTCTACCAAAAGTAAAAAATTTCCCATTGCTGTTCTGGCTGTGCCTTAAAATTGGCAAGTCTGAAAGTTTGCCCCTAATGAAAAACTAGTAGCCTATACTTTAAGTTTACTTTTTAAAATAGTAGTTATAATACTAGTTTTAAAAACATTAAAAGCTACTGCATGGGCCAGGAGGAGCTTCGTTCCGGAGCGGAGTTTGAGAACAAGCTTTAGAAAAGAGGTGAAAACAGCAACACAGCTGGCCCACTGTATGGATATTGGTTTACATCATGATGTCTCAAGGAAATCTCCACATAGCACACATTAGTTTCAGGATTGGTTATAAGGTCTGGTATCGCTTATTGCAGGTTTAAAAAACGTCTTCACTTGTCATTGTGGAACACGTAACATTCTCCGCGGGAGAAAGTTCTGGCAATGTAAGACTAGTAACCGGCGAGACGTCTCCACAGGTACGGTTAGCTTAGCTGTTAGCCTTTATGCACGGTTGGTCCTTCGCTGGCCTCCGTAGCGCAGTGGGCGAGTGGCTTTGCAAATGCTTGTTTACAAATGTGTTGCAGCTCTGTCATCCTCAAGTGGTCAGAACATTTTGCTTAAAGGGTAACTTCGGTATTTTTCAACCTGGACCCTATTTTCCCAACTGCGGGTGTCTAAGAAACTAATGGGGACAACAATTTTTGAAATTGGTCCAGTATTGAGCGAGATCGCTTCAGCCGGCAGCCACGAAACGGGCTGCAGTGTAATCCGACGGGGCAAATGCGCACCGTCAATGTACGTCCACTAAAAGTGCTTGTTTTTGCCACTGACTGGCTCAGATTGTTATTATAAGTGTCTGACAACAGTATGGAAAGGACCCTATACAGAAATGAAACGTACTTCCTTACCTTTAGCTTGATCCCGTCTGTGTGTAACCAAGTCTCGCTCAAGTCCCGCGAGAGCTTAGTTGTTGCAGGAAGTCACCTGTGGAAACGTGAGGGAGAGTTGGAGAGAGGAGTGCCACCGGGAGGAGTTTGTTGTGTTGGAGTACAGAGATCGTAGCTCAGTGTTATCTAAAAGATTTTCTAAGTCATGGCTGAATATTTACCTGATTTCGACAACGTGGAAGAGGCCTTTGAATTCGATGGCGGCCCATATTTATTTGAGCCAGAGTATACGGATGAAGAGCTCCTACTCACTGAAGAGCTACCATCATCATTCATTGCCAGTAAGTATCTCTATGATATCTGCTAATGTATAGGATATACAAATGTAGGCATAAAAATGGTCTTATAGGTCGTATAATAGATAAGCATAAATATGACATTTTTACACCACGCACACACACTTTGGCAACAATATGACACAGATAATTTCAGCTTGTTGATATCACTTATTGTATTATTATGAATGTCAACTGCTGAAAAGGGGTAATTAATCTATATACATATTTTATAATCAATCATGACTCAGTTGATAGGCTATTTTACACTACTACTGGCTAGCTCCGCCAAGGAGGTTATGTTTTCGGTGCTGTTTGTTTGTTTGTCTGTCAGCAGGATTACGGAAAAAATACTGGCCCAATTTTCATGAAACTTGGTGGAATGGTGTAGCATGGGCCAAGGAAGAACCCATTAAATTTTGGAGCGGATCCGGATCCGACTCACGAACAAACAATAATAGCATGAACCTTGGCGGAGGTCTGCGCTCTCCGAGTGCCTTTCTAGTTTAGTGATTGTTTTTGCAATGTGTACTGATGCCAGGACAACGCAATAACTTTAGCTAATAACTTTACCTCCACTCTGTCTGCAGCAGGTCTCTCCACTCTCGGGACAGCATTTTTCTTTAGGAAAAAGTGCTTTGGGATAGGATTTCGTCTCCTCTTTGGCTGGCTGTGGTCATACCGGTCAAAATGGTCACTGCAGACCCGCTGCAACGCGCAGCGTATGGACAGGAGTGTTGGCATCCATTTGTAGCACAACTAGCCACAACTTCAGCGGGTCACAACAAAGGCAGTCTGTGAAAGCTGCGCGAAGAGTTGCGCCACATTTTGTTGGCACAATTCGGAAATGCGCAAACACGAACCATTGTTTTTTTTATTTTTTTTTTATTTAGATCTTTTAGATAACGCTAAGCTACGATCTCTGTACTCCAACACAACAAACTCCTCCCGGTGGCACTCCTCTCTTCCACAGGTGACTTCCTGCAACAACTAAGCTCTCGTGGGACTTGGGCGAGACTTGGTTACACACAGACGGGATCAAGCTAAAGGTAAGGAAGTACGTTTCATTTCTGTATAGGGTCCTTTCCATACTGTTGTCAGACACTTATAATAACAATCTGAGCCAGTCAGTGGCAAAAACAAGCACTTTTAGTGGACGTACATTGACGGTGCGCATTTGCCCCGTCGGATTACATTGCAGCCCGTTTCGCGGCTGCCGGCTGAAGCGATCTCGCTCAATACTGGACCAATTTCAAAAATTGTTGTCCCCATTAGTTTCTTAGACACCCGCAGTTGGGAAAATAGGGTCCAGGTTGAAAAATACCGAAGTTACCCTTTAATGCAGCTTTAATGACACCTAATATAATCTTTACTCACCAACAAGCCACTGTCAATTGCTTGCTCATTACATTGAAACAAAACACTTGTTATGGCCATTTCTGTTTCACATACCAATTACATTTTCATTGAATGTTGTCTTTCCCTCTCTGCATCCTGAGGGGAAACATGCATTCAGTTGATGGCATGAATGACATTTGAAAAGCAGCAACACCATGGAATCTGTCCTTGATTGTGAGTCTTTGTGTGTCTGGCCAACATACTGCACATACGGTGGGATGGCTGCAAAACTCCAGGGTTGGAATCAATGCATTAGGGCATGCACATAAAAACTGAATTAAGCACCAAGGCACAACGCTTAAGCCAAGGTCTGAATTGGACCCATAGTGATTTAATGCTGATTATGTAACTGTAGAATGATATACTGTCTACTGTCTTTCAGCTGTCTTGCAAAGCACATACAAAAGCAGGTACAGAAGAAATGAGTGAATAATCAAAATGAAAATTCGTCCATCATTAAAAACTGTTTTTGGATGTCTGCCGACCAGACTGATCTCACAGAAAAACGTGAAATGAACACGACATGTGAACAGCAAATTACGTGTTGGTGGAATGTAAAGTGTTACATTTATGTTTTCCCAGCACAAAACGGTTACGTGAAGGAAACATGACTATAAACAGGAAGTAGTGTCACATTGAACTAGCACGATGGAAAGTAAGGGTGTCGTGGTCGGGGATGGTGGATGAGCGTATACGTTTGCCTTCGACATGGGCGACCAGGGTTCGATTCCCAGCGTTTTCAAAGGACATTTCAACCGTAAGTCACATTTTAATTTTTAATGAATGTTAAACCATGACCAAACCATTTCTCTAACCTTAACCAAGTTGTTTTAGTTGCCTAACCATAACCAAGTTGTTTTAGTTGCCTAAACTTTACTATAACCTTAACAATAACCTTAACCAAACTTGTTTGACTTGCCTAAATTTAACCAAAGTCGTTTTACTTGCCTACATTTAACCGTTAACCAACCTTTGGGATGTAATTCAATTTGTGGCGGAGAAACGTATTTAAATTTGTGGTGGAAAAACATATTTATATACATATTCGTTGCGGGGGAACGTAATTGAGTTTGTGGAGGAGAAACGTTTTAGAGATCGTGTTCATTTCACGTATTTGTGTGAGATCATGTTGCTGTCAACCTAAAACAAGTCAAGACAAAGTTTGACAAGACCAATCAACAGTGGCACGTTTTGTGTGTTTTTTTCTATTACTTTGTTACTGGAGGAATGCACCTGAATAGTAGAGACATGCTTCCAGCTGATTTCTTTACATAATTTATGGGCTCACTCCAGGAAAAAAAAAAAACTCTCAACTTAAGAGCTCAGTACTGAAGGCCAGGAAAAAGATCCGGGGCCATATTTTGCTGGTGGAAATTCTGCACCTGCGTCCTAGTCTGTTGTGCACACACCACTTCTACGCCATGATGACCTTTTATTCATTCTGCTCAACCTCCCACATAGGACTAGAAAGCGCTGACCATGAAACAGAAGGCAACAAAAACAAATAGGAAAGGGTAAAATAAAAAGCAACAGCTCAGAACACATGCCCACACTCACCTTGACAACCTCTTCATCTGTTGACTTGCACTCCACTGACTCTGTTACATCAGAAACTGCTCCGTCTGTTCCGACGGTGACGACTTTTACTGGCACGGCGACAGTTCGCCCAGTCAGGACGGCCGTGTTGAGGATCTCGGTGTCCTGTCAGGGAAAACAGAAAGACACAAATCAATATTACATCTAACGGTACAGCGACTGGTAGAACTAACCGGATAACTGTTTGGAATTTAGCATTTTGACTAACATGTCTTAAAAGAAGTGCTAATAAATAAAATAGGTAAACATTAGGGATGGGAACAATTATCCAGGTACTTGGTTACACGTTTGAAAGTTAAAACTTGTATAATGCAAATAAATAGTGATACTCAACAAATAAACTCTCACAGCAAAGCTTGGCTACTGTGGTGTCTACTTTAGCTAGTCTAACATTAGTGTGTCTACTAGCCACTCATACAGTGCAGAATCAATCATGGAGTTATTTCACACAGTCCAACGACAAATTATGCAGTATTGTGTTAAAATACGTGGGTGGAAAGCAAAGCATCCTATCATTGCTAAAAAAAAAAGAGCTGTCATCTCAGCCATCGGTGCTTTATATTCACTGAGAACAAACCCCCTGCACACCGGAAAAAACAGTAATCGAATACTATCCGGTTAGAGAAAACAAGTACTCGGTTACTAAGTTATTTATTTACATCGCTAGTGAACATTCATAACACGAACATGACAAGTTAGATAATGTGTAACAACAAACTACACCAAGGCGAGGGTGAATACTTGATGTGATTGGTTGGAAGGATAGGCATTAATAAAAAAAAAAAATATCACACCTTTCTGAATTAGTTTAAAAGACCATTCACAGTTCCAATTTAAAGGAACAGAAATGGAAAATAATGGAAAGTATGTTGGTGTGATGGAAAGTAAAAAGAACAGCGCGGTAACGTGATGTGGTGTGGTGTGTTTGTGTGTTTGAGTGGTTGTGTGTGTATACTCTGAAAGTGTACCATAACTCTATGTATATTGGTAACTGGATTCAAATGCCATTTAAATACCGATCACACACTCTGCATGATGGGGTGAGATGAGAACGAAGCCTGTGCTTACCATCTGAGTCATTTCTCCATTTGACAGATGTGTTCACTGTTGAGGTCCTTATTTATCTGTCACCAATAGAGACTGCATGTTCTATCTTAACGTTATGTAATTATGAGCAATACCAATCCACCAACCCCACTAAAATGTCTCAGTCTGCGAGGCTTTAACTAGAGGTGTCAAACTCAGTGTCAGTCAGGAATTGAGAAATTAGAATAATGTCTGGAATTTATTTGCATATCTTTTGATTGGACAAAGCCAACAAATGAACTTTGTCCATTCTAGTGAATGTCCCTCATGTCCTAATGTCATGTACATAGCTTAATTTAAAGCGGTAAATAACATAAAATTCAGTGGCTTTGTAACCTGTGTGGCATTTAGTTCAGCAAAATAATTAATGTTGGTTATGCCAAACTGTTTTTACACAGCTACGCGATACACAGCCCGCTTAAATTAAGGAAATTATGAATATTTTACAGTGGAGTGGGATTACACCATAATCATTTCAGTCTTATTTACAGGTATTCCCAGGAACTCATTTAATTTAATGTGAACGTAAGAAACTTTGATAACAGTGCGTTATGTCAAATTGCATGCGTTCATCGTGATCACAAGATACACTTGAGAATGCAATGCCTCATAGAAGAGCAGGAAGGAGATAATGAGATCAATTAAGACAACGCCTGGTAATCCCCGAGCTCTGTGTGTGCTGGTTGTACAGAGGATTTGCTGTAGCACTGGATTCTGCTCATCACAGCTTAGTTTCAATAAAAGGCTGCTAAGAGGCCTAAACCTTTGAAAGGCAAAGTAAGACTGGTCTCCAGACGGCTCTTTGTTCATCACAACTGATGCCTCTCTGTTTGCTTTGTTTCTTCCCCCTGCCCACTCCTTTTGAGAAAAAAACAGATAACATTATTTAAAACTCAACTGTAGATAATGGAATTTCAAGCCTGTTAATAAGAGGACTTCTCCGCCCTCTCTCTCTCTCTCTCTCTCTCTCTCTCTCTCTCTCTCTCTCTCTTTCTCTCTCTCTCTCCCCTTATTTTTCTCTCCCTCTGTCTTTGTCTGATTGTTCTCTCTGACATCTGTTTGGGAGTTAATTCATCCAGATTTGCAATAGTCTCCACTTAGATACACTTTAAGGGAAGGGAAAATAAAGAGAGCTGTTCGTTCTCTATCCCTCTGAATTGAAGGCGGCGATTCTTACTATTGAATACATTTCTTTCTCCTGTTATTCGCGAAAATGACCCAAAATGTATAATTCGCTTTTGATTACAAAATCATGCTAATAAGAGTCACATCACAGACTGATGCTAAAAAACCCTAACAAAATGGATGCAAAAATGGGTAAATTATCATTGTATTTTTTTTTTTGCCACTGAATTGAAATGAAGACAATAAAAGTCTGACATTAGTGCAGTTCACCAAGACCTCTAAGAGGGAAAATTAAATCATTAGAAAACATTAGAGAAAATAGACAAATGGAGGACTTGTCCCTTCCTCTCTCAAAGCAAAATCTCAGAGAGAAAATTGAAAGAAACCTGAGCCATTATTCTAACACAGGCAATGCCATTAACTGTCCATCATGGCATTTATTGAGCCTCTCGTCTATTCAGGAGCTCATAAAATGAACAATGCCATCCGCACTCAAGATTTCACTCAAGTTTTCTGGGAAAATATCTCACCATGAACTTCTTTTCAAAGCTCTTTTGGTAAAATGAGTACAAGTGATCCCAAGCTCCTCTTAAGATACTTTCTAATCCTTGTTGAAAAAATAGTTTGACATAATCCATCTATCTGATTTTCTAATGTCACACAGAGAAACTTTCATTATCTGCAAGCTCATACAGCAAAGCTTTGTGTGCGAAAAGTTTGCTAGTATCGTGCGATTTTGCCTAAACTTTGTTCTTGTTTCCGCTTATGTCAAACTACCATCCAATTTACTGACATTATAGATAATAGTGTGTGTGAACGCTGCAATATTGTGATGTTTTACACATATTTCAAATATCTGATTCAATGTCCCAGTTTATCCCAGATCCTTTCTCAGTGCATCTTCAAAATTTGTTTGGTTCTGTAAGAGCATATTTGAGACAAAATTAGTGTAGTAAGCCACGCATTATGCATCTAACATATATGCAATGCATTACAGGTTTCATAAAGACTTCATACAGTTGCACAGGCTTTAAAAATAAGAGACTGTGGCTGCATTCAAGCTAGATGTATTCAAGTTAATGTGCAATTTGAGATTTGAGACTTGAGATACCATTGATTTCTCTTGAAAAATGTACTGTGTATGTCACTGGGGAAAAAAATAAGGGACACTTACAGAAGGTTTACTCTCTCTCACTCTCTCTCTCAATAGATATATAAATATACAGATACAGAAAAAGGATACAGAAAAATATTTCTTTGAAACTGCACAAACTGGACTCAAATGGCATCTGTGTACAATCCATGCTATAAAGGCCAGACTCACCATCTGAGCCTGTCATCCAGATTCAGCAGTGTAAATGTCTGCTTATAATCATATACTGTTAAGATCGAATGTCTCAAATAATAACCTAGAATGTGTGTGTGTGGGTGTGTTTGTGTGTGCCTGTACAACACATGTACATGTGAGGCAGCATGTCTGTGTTCACTTGTGGGTTATTAACACTGAAGCAACACTATGAAAAGAGGGGTCTTAAGGAGCTCCAGGAGCGTGCATAATGGAGACTGTACGTGTTTGTGTGTGTGCGTGTGCGTGTGCGTGCGTGTGTGTGTGTGTGTGTGTGTGCGTGTATTACATCTGGGCTCACTCAGTATTCAGCTCTGCGTGGCTCAATCTCCTCACCCGTCTAGCTTTGGGACTGAAATTAAGTGAGATTTGCTGTGACAGCTGGAGTGGTGCAGGAGGCATGAAAACCAGTATCTTTTCCCACCAAGTCCCCCAACCTCTCTCCTGGCCCTGCCTGGCTGCCTAATACCCTCCTGGGGTTATGAGGGGCTGGAGTGCATGTCTTATTCATGGAGGCTATGTGTACGCAGCAGTAGGTAAACACTCATGTCCCCAAGCGGCAGTATTATTAGCCTAAGTGATGTGCACATGCGTACGCACACACACACTCACACTCACACGCACACGCACACGCATACACATACAAACCTGCACATATACTTACACTTTCATTAGCTTTTACGCACACACGCGCGCACACACACACACACACACACTCTTGCAGACCAGCAAAAAAAAAAAAAAAAAAAAATAAGAAACATGGCTCCCTCCTCACAGAGCGGCTTATCTTAACAACCTCTTGTTGCAGCTCAGAGAAGAGAGCAAGAGAGGAGAAGAAAGCGTGAGGGAGAGGGGAGGAGGGAGAGAATCAATAAAAGGCCATCTATGCAGCTGGGGTAGGAGGGTGGAGCATGTGGTGGCTGATATGGTGGTGGATGAATGATGTGTATGCTGGCAGACAACCTACCACTGCTTAGATAATACTGTATGTGTAGCACCGCAGGCTCAAGGACAGACTCTGCTAATGGGGGTTTGTCCCTTACATCTGGTGACTGGTGAAGCCGTAGAAGATTCCTGACTTCATCCTGGGCATTACTTGACTCCCACAAGACCATGCAGAGTAATCATCACACTCAATGACTCCCTCGAGACGGTTGCCCATACCTTTACAGATCGACAGCTGGCAACAGCTGTGCATGTGAAGCATCCTTTTGCTTTCTCCAATTATAAAACCATCCAGATACTGGAAAAAAAGACGAAAGTTGACTCATCAGACCATATTACTTTTTTCTATTGATCAGGGCTCCAGATTTTGTTTCCTCACACCAAGGTAAGTGTCTTTGTGCATTGGCCTTGGATACAAGCAGTTGCAAATGGCAGCCTGGCACCCTGCCATAAAAACAGCATACAGTTTATGCCGAGACTGTGTTACAGAGGTGTGGATTTTATTCTGTGGTAATTTTTGTGTCCGTAGTTTTGTGGTGTTTAGCAACAATCCTGTTAAGTGTCTGTCTGTCGCTGTTCCTCTTTGCCAAAGCACTTTGTCCACGTTTGGCATATGTTGTCGTGACTTTTAAGACTCTTCTTCTTGCCACATTGAATAATTTCACAGTTTCTGTAACCAATGGACCTGCAAGACCAATATTGCACAGCATGCCTCAAAGGGCTTCACAGAACAAACGGTAAAAGCAGTGGTCATGTAGACCGTTGAGTACAAACAAATACATTAAAATGCACATTTAATTAATAAGAAAATTTACTTTTTGTCCCCTTTGGAGCTCTGTTAGCTGTCTCTTACTGTTTTGAAAAACACATAAAGGTGGAGACTGTAAGATATCTTTTAAAACTGTACTACTTGTACTACGGATTTAGTCACTTCAAAGTTAAAGTCCGGTGGTGGTCATGTAGTGTTTTCATTATTTTGTCCAATTCCTGTACAAATACTGTTTACTACAAATACTCCACTTCATGCATCGTTATACACATAAATACAGGTTCCCCAAACGCAGATGTACATGTATTTGTCGAAAACACAGAGCAGACTGGATGTGTGGTGTGTGTGTGTGTCCAGTCAGTGTGTGAGAACTTTTAGCTCTATAATCTCAAACCACCTCAATTCACTTCAGCAACAATCAGAGAAATCACACACACACACACACACACACACACAGACAGACCACAAAGGAAGATGGGTATTGACCAGGGAAATCTGAAAGACAGCAAGAAGAATAGCCAGCCGCTCTTGGAGGAGAGGTAAGTCGAGGCTGAAGAGGTGCGCCAGAGGAGTGACAGCAGAAACAACTAATGACAGGTGTCTTCCCATTGTTATCTCTAGATTATGTTATTCTGAGGAACATTCCCTGCAGCGCCCCAAGGCTGCCTTCCACTTTCATCTCCCATTGATCCCCATTGTAATGCTGCGATAGAAGCGATAGTTTCGTTTGGTTTATGGCTACGGAGCCAGCCTGTAGCTCTCGTCCGATAAATTGTTCCTAGGAGTCCATATATTATTAGGCTAGTGGGGGGGTCTGACATCTGAGATAAGTTTAGTTTAGGCCTGGGCCCTCAATGCTGCTTAACACTGGGTAGCAATTCATTATTCATCCATTCAACAGATGCCTCGGACCCATGGAGAACAGCAACTCAGCAGTGTGCTATTCACTAACTGACTGAGATTGACAGTAAGCTCACAGGTCCTGTCCTGTGCTAGCCTACGGCACCTGTGAATAGAATTTCATATTGCCGCTGCAGCACTCTCGGCTATTCAGTTCGTATCAATTATCAATAAAAAGTCTATTCCCTGCAGCACCTGTACAATCTCCCCTGCCACTCAAACACAAACATCCGAACATCTCACACCCTATAGCAGGGTGATAAAATGAAAGCAAGGGCAGGGGAATCAACACCTCCAACAATTTTTTTTTTTTTTTTTTTACTTTTTCAGAAAGCGTGATACAACAGCAGGAAGGGAGAGGGGTGTTCTTAGAATGTTATCTCTTTATGGTTACGGCTTGGGAAAGAGGCACAGGAGCCAAGTTATTCTGCACATGATGTTGAAGTCAGAGAAATGTATGAGCTGGAGCGGGGCGCTGATAACTGAAATGACGAGGGACGCAATAGAACGGGCAAAAAAAGATGGGAAATTCGTTTTTTTCCATGAGTGCAGTTGAAACTTTTTTAATTACCAGTTTCCAGAGAAATGGTAATTGAGAGAGTTGACTGTGGATTGTATTTTTTTTTTGCTAAAAACTTACAAAATCAAAACCATGTTGTGTCTTCTGCAACTAGGTTACATGTTTGATGAAAAGTAAGGTAAAAAAACACACTTTAATGGTGGTTGAAACTTATGTTATTTGTAAGGATGAAATACGCTGCATAATCAACTCCAGTGTCTACCTTGATTTAACACAATTGGCAAAGCAGCTATGATTGCAGTTAGTTTTTTTCTAGGTATTAGCAAATAAAGATTTCTTTTTGGGGGCATTCTGCCATGACCAGAAGTAATAAATACCAGTATTGATTATTTCATCAGGACCTGCAGTGATTTATACTCTCCTCATTAATTAGATATTGATTTATTACATAACTTGTTGGCCTGACAATCTGTTGGCTTTTTGTTATTGTGTATTTGTTATAGCTTGTCACTGTGAGCTCTGGATACTTTTAGTGAGATTAAATATTAAGGCATTGTTGTTTTCTCTCCTCTTACTTTCTCACAGATTACCATTAGGAGAGCAAAATGCCAAAGTCAATACTGGTAAAACGGCCGTCCATGATAAAGCCTGTTCATTTTCTGAGGACCCCTCTGTTGTTTCTGCAGGCCATTTGATTAGAATAAGCCAGAGAGCTCCACTGTGCTGGACCCCGGCCCTGGCTGTCCAAATAAGAGACTCTCAAGCCAGACTGACAGAGTGGGGAAAGGGTGAGGGAAAGCAAGCCAGCAAAAAAATAAACAAACACACAAGCACAAATTAGAGAATGGACAGGCTTAGCTTGTCTTCGAAGGAAAGCCTGACTGACACATATGGAAGCTGCAACTTGGGCCCTCAGAGAGAGAGAGGAGAAAGAGATGTGGGGTGGCGGGACTGAAATAAAGACTGAGAGTGAAAGTGAGAGCTAGACAGTGAGAGGGAGAGAGTCTGCGTGTGTGTGTGTCTACAAGCTACGTGCCCGTGTGTGTTATTTATCCAGGGAAAGTTGAGTGAGCATGCTTGCTCTTTTTCTCCAACACCATGCCTCATTCTCACAGATACAGACATTCACGCCTGGAAGACTACCAGTAAAGCCATGACTTCTGCTCTGACCACTGAGCGACTGCAGTGGAGCAAATGGAAGTTAACTGCCTTGCTCAAGGACCTTTTGGCAGACATTCTTGAGCAAGAGAGGAGAGTTTCTCATTCCCTATGTGTGTGTGCTGTATGTGAATGAGAGAGAAAAAGAGAGAGAGAGAGAGAGACAGAGAGAGAGATGAAGATTTCTGAGCATGCCTTCTGAGCAAAATATAGATAGATAATCTTCTGAAAGAGCTCTCGATTTGAACCGGCTTTCCCCATTTTGATCTCTCCCTCTCTCTCTCTCTCTCTCCCTCTCTCTCTCTCTCTCACTCTCAGACTTACAGTAGCGATATATGATGATCAAGAACAGGGACGAAAAACGAGCGTGGTGCATGAAACTGAAACCACCAGGGACAGAACGAGTGAAAGAGAGAATTAATGTTGTCAAAATGCAAGCCAGCAAGATAGAGCAGCAAATTAGAAGCCAGTATATACACAAGAGGACTTAATTAATCTATGAGGGGCATTACGGCCATATGCAGATGGCTAATGCAGCCTTGAGGACACTTAGCATGCTACTGGATAGCCTCACTGCACAGCCTATTAGAGCTCTGCCAAGCCATTTCCAAATACAGTTCCTGACAGCGTGACAGCATGACTGATGGCAGCCTGCTACAATACTGCTAGCTGCTCCCTGATGCTGTGATACCACTGTGTGTAAATTACAGATATGCGGACTGCTTTCTTTCCGACTTATCCCTTTCTCTTGTCTGCAGAGAGGACACAATTTCTTATTATTTCTGTTTGTCCTTGTTGCCTCAGTCTATTATTATCTGTCATACACTGGTGTGGAGTCAATACAGGGAAAGCAACATTTGGCCAAACCCTAATTATTCCAGACAAAGGCGCTCACCCGTGACAAAAAAAAGCTAATGTTGGGCTCGCTGCTAATAGCCCTGATTAGAATGTTATGGGACTGTGAGCACAAAGCTAATGTTATTGAGTTTGGAATGGAGTGAGTTTCAGAGGCTATGAATAAAATGCTAATGATAGCGTTTGGGATGTACTGTAAAGAGCTATGGGGGCCACACTGGCTGTCTCTTCTAATGAGAGAACAGAGAGGCGCAGCGCGGGAAGAGAGAGATCAAAAATTCATGGGAGGATGCAGTGAAACTAGCGCACTCTCGGTTGCCATGTTCCCTACATGCGCTCTCATTCAAGCTTGTTAATGAAACGCTTTCACTTTCACTCTCTTCCCCTCTATACCTCGTCGGTGCCAGGGTGCGCTCTGTACATTCTCTGATTTTCCTCTCTCCTCACTTGTTCTCTGAAAATTATTTAATTTGCCAATGAATATACTGGAACTAAGTATATTATAACCAACGAACCAGAGAACTACTAAAGGATACTACTAAAGGATATTCAGCATAGCGATTGGCATTCTAAGATATCCAAATCCAGCCACAAAAAGACAATAGTGTGAGCTGTCCAGCATGCTACAATCCAGTACAGTACTGTTTTATACCATGTATAAAACTGAATGAGGACTAGTTCTGAAATATTGAGCTTCCTCCGTTGCTGCAGGAGGAATATCCCATGTTGAACCTTCTTGATTATGCACAAGATGTTCTCACACCATTTGAGGGTGTCAGAGATGGTGGTCGCCAGGAACTTGAACGACTCCGCTGGGTTTACGATTGAGAAATTGATCTCCAGGGGCAGAAGAGTAGGCAGGTTGCTTCTGAATAGGCCAATCTTCATCTCACCACTTTTTCTCTCACCAGCTCTCTTCCTCCGTGCTTCTTGTTTTTTTTTCATACTTGGACTCTCCAATCTCTTTCCTCCTCTCTTTCTCTCTAGTCCTAACCTTTTCTCAATTCTTAGTTTGAGCATCTTGCTGTAACTTCAGTCAGTTATCCAAGTGGGCAGTTTAGCTGTCAAACCTAGAAAGCAATGGGGAATAACTTGAAGCCTGCATTTCATGTCAGGCAGGCAGACATTGTGTGTGTGTGTGTGTGTGTGTGTGTGTGTGAGTGTGGGTGTGTGTCTGTGTTCATACATATGTGCATGTGTGTGTAGGAGGGTAGGCCAGAAACCATCAGAGAGAGATGAGAGTCCTATCGAACGGGGCCTCTGGCATTCTGCACACGGACGGCCAGTGCTGCTGAATGCCAGCGATGATTGGTGCCTGCCTAAAAGTTCCCCTGCAAAAGTGGACTTCTACTGTCAACTACTGATGCTTTTATCCCAGTTTAATCAAACCTATCTGCCCTTAGTTCTTTGCCTGGTTCTGGTAGTGTAATATCCACAGGGTCAGAACATAAGTGTAATGTTACATATGAGCCGAATATCGCGTGTAGTGATAATGGATTGGATGGATATGGTCATTGAGTACTATAAAAATGGTGCTTATGATACAAGTCAGAGATAAAATATGCTAAGAAATGTATAATAATTAATGGTACAACATGCTTTATGAAGAATAAAACAATACTGAATAAAGGGCAACAAGATGAAGAATGAAATGATGAAGAATTAAATCAGGGGTACAGAAGAATCAAACAGGTTAATATAATGAAAAAAAAAGGTAAAGACAAAAAATGTCATGAGGTGATTAGATGCTGAACTGCTCCTTTAAAATATCTCACATGTACTTAGGACTAACATTGTCAGTTTGGAAAATAAAAAAAATCAATGTAAGAAGACGCTTTGCAGTTGGTCAGAAATCTCCTAGTAAGCGCGTCTCATGACATCTTGGAGGTCTCACTGGAGAATTGGCTATTGGCTAAAACTGGCTACATATATTACAACTAGGTTGAAAAAAGAGATATCTGAAAAATATATCTCTTTTTCAGATATCTGTTTCAGTCGTTTTGTGAGTGTAGTTCCATGCAATAATATTAAAGCCAAAAGAGAATGGTCTGATATTGTAGATTTGTTTCCAAATTTAGGTTAATGGCACAACATCAACCTCAACAAATTATTGGCACATTCATTTTGACATAAGTTACTGTAAACAAACAAGACCATTGCTGAGATGATTGGCAGTCTCTACACTACATTTTACAATATGTGCCACTGGGTCAGATTTCACTGGATTTCTTTACAGTACAAAGGGAGATTGCTTTGTGGCACAAAAGAGGAGCCGTTGTTCTTTCAGCACAAACAGAGCTAAAGCTTTCAGAGCTTCTCGCAGTAAAGGGGTTTATGGGAAATGTAATCTTCATTATGAGAAACACACTAACAATCATTTTCATTGCTACGCTGAAGGCACTCAGCTGTATATATTTATTAAATGAAATGACTGCTCCCAATTCCTAAACTTAGAGGCGTGCCGTGCCTATCTGAAATCAAATGTTGGATGTCCCTAAACTTTCTGCTCCTCGGTGCTGACAAAACAGAGATGTTGGTTATTATTATCAGCTAGGCAGAGGTGTCTGTTTGAGAACACCAGTTTGATAATTGTGTGATTTCCCAGAGTCCTGCTATCAAAAATATTATTGTTACATTCATTCCTACTCTCTTGTCGAGTTGCATATCAAGGGAACCACCAAAACTCTTTTACAGACTTTGCAATACTGCTAAAAATTGACCTGTATTAACAACGGCAGATGCAGAAAACCTGGTACGAGACTTCATTGCTGAACATCCTGTTCTCCAGTTTGACTAATGCTGGTATTAAAAATCAGTGCATGCAAAATGCTGCTGCCAGAATCTTCACAAAAACAAGAAAATTTGACCACATAATGCCTAGCCTGTTCTCCCTACACCGGCTCCCAATTCATATCAGATGCGACTTCAACGTGCTTCTACTAATATGTAAAATATGACATCAGATCTCATTGCACCATACACACCACCACAACCCCTCCGATCTCAAGAAGCCAGCTACCTATCAGGCTACCTTTTCTTTACTGCGCTAGAGAGGCAAGCTCTACTCATGTCTTTAAATTCATGCTTAGAACCGGCTTTGCACAATTACTGGCAGTGGTTATGCTAGTTGGCTTGCAATAGCTCAGGTTCCTGCTGCATGTCCTGTTTTCCTGGTCTGTGAGCACCTGTTCATTCATGTTGGTCGCATCTGTTTGTGTGAGTGGAAGAAAGAAAATGGGTTTGTCTGCCGTGTGTGCGGGTGCCTCTCTTATCTGTGGCTGCGGCTGGGGTGTCAGTGTCCTTCTGGTCACCGACTCGTACGACAATGGTGACTGAGCTGCTGTTGATGCCCCGCACCAGACCTGGATACATCACCAAAGAGTTCTAACTGTGTTTATTCTGTGTTTGTTGTTTATATCCCATGTTGTTATCAACATTTAATCTCTGTTTGCCCACTCTTAGCGCTCATTGCACGCCTGTCCGTCCTGGTAGGGGCATCCCTCTCTGAGTAGCCTTTTGCAAGGTTTCTTCCATTTTTTTCCTAATTAGGTTTTTGTGGGAGTTATTCCTTGTCCCCAGTTAAGAGTCTAAGGTGGGTGGTGTTGTTTTCATTTATTGTTTTCATAACGTGGGTGTTGTGAAGCCCTTTGAGACTGTAACTGTGATTAAGGGCTTTACAAATAAACTCGACTTGACAAGACTTAACAATACCACTGGAGACAGATAGATTAGATTTTGTCCAGGGGTAGTGGAAAGATTTTTAGTTTTGTTTTGTCTTTCTTTGAGGGGTAGGAGAGTCACACCATCCCTAGATTAGCCTAGTTGGTTAAAACAATTTGGATGGCTAAATAATAAGTTACTAATCGTTTGCTTTGCGTGTGTGTGTGTGTGTGTGTGTGTTGGTGATGCTCACTCCAGTTAATAACAATTACAATTACAATTACAATTTCACATTTGGCAGACGCTTTTATCCAAAGCGACTTACACAAGACACTTGGATCCCATCGTCCTGACCATGGCCAAATCAATATGATAGAACTGGAAGAGATAGATTGGCAGGTACTATGATCTATCTAAAGTTGAACAATTAATATCACTGAGGCCCCAATAGTTCTCATTGCATCCAGGACAAAAACTGAATGAGCCAGTATTACCAGACAACATATACAACTTCAGTCAGTTTCAGCTAATATTCATTCGCATCAGGTTTCTAGTTTCTGATCACTGGAGGGTTAAAAATGTTACCAACCCCTCAAAGCCACCACCTATTTTTGAAACATATTTCTCAGCTATCATACAGACACAGACACCACGGTTAACTCCCACATACCTAACAACATCCTCCATCTGGTACATCATTTAGAAATCAAACATCTCTGTGTACTTCCCTACCCTGCTGCTATTTCTTTATGACTTCATCGCAGCCAAGACTCACCAGCCAGCATCAGCATCTGCTTTATACATATTTGTTTACTGCT
This sequence comes from Centroberyx affinis, assembly GCF_046629955.1. Taxonomy (NCBI): domain Eukaryota; kingdom Metazoa; phylum Chordata; class Actinopteri; order Beryciformes; family Berycidae; genus Centroberyx; species Centroberyx affinis. Next base: position 31,639 of record NW_027284182.1, on the reverse strand, counting down.
TGAACCAGCTTCCATTCCCCGCATGCTACTCCACATGAGATGAAGGCATACTGGAACAGTTTCTAACCTACTTCAATCTTAACCTTTTTTTGTGACAATTTAACTCCATTATAGCACAATGGGCGATTAAATACGTTAATCATTACTGAACATTTTATATTAATTGTTCAACCTGACTGTGCCATTAACATGTCAAGGTAGCTGGTTCCACACTCATTCACTTAAACTTTTTCCACACAGTACATTCATGTTGTGCTGTATTCAGCATTTTCACTATTCCTGTTGCTCTACGCTACATGATTTCTGTGTTGCTAAGAGGTTGCCTTGACTTGGCAGCATACCTAAGTATAAAGAACACTCAAAATTCAAGTCAATATGATGGTTTGATTACAATCAATATGGTACACACTGCAGTGATCTGTGTGTCAACTACGGTCAGCCTAATACTATGCTAACGTATTCTCTCTCTCCCTCTTAAAGTTATTTTTTTTTCTATTTATTTAATTGAAGTATGTCGTTCACAACTGAACTTTTCCTGAGTCAAGTCTTTAGACATCAAAAGTTCACAATGCAGTCAAAGTCTAAAGGCTACTCTGGGGGCCAGAACATATAAATCAAGGGTGAGCTGCTGCTGCCTCACCAAAATGCCATAATAAAAGTCTGTAAAGTGCTTGGAGGCATTTGATTTCCACTTATCCATTATCAGTTAGAAAATTAAAACTATTCTAACCTCTTTTCAGCATACATAATGGTTTTCCTGCCATTCTGAAAAATAGAATAGTCAAACAATTATACATTTTATCATGTTTACATATTCATTATCATAAAACAATTGGCTGTCTGAAGCCACTTGCCGATTCATCCATCCATTTTTGAAGGGATTGTCCAGGTCCAAATTCAATTAACTTCTCAATCAGCAAGCTCTGAGAAGTGTATTAACCAAATTACTGCCAATTAAAAAATGCAGGTTTTGTGTTAAAAAAAAATTGAGAGAGAGGCTTGGCTATCATCAGAGACTGTTATGTTATTTATGTTAAATCAAGCCCCAGCACAGTCATTTAAAAAAAGCACACTAAAAAATCACAGTCAAAACAAATTATATCATTCCAAAATAGTATAAGTGAAAAATGCCCTGATGAAGAGGCCAGTGATAAAGACATCTGAGAGATGAACTAGGGGAAATCACTGATAAGTGTATTTAGAATTGCAAAGAGTACAATATTTCACTAAGCCTGTGTGTGTTTTAGAGAGACAAAGAGCCAGTATCTTCTCCTGAGACAAGTGAGTCAGAGGGTAAACACACGCACTGCATTAACATTCAGTCTCTCTGTCCCAGAAAGCACACACACATTATTACCTCCGCCAAGGAGGTTATGTTTTCGGTGCCGTTTGTTTGTTTGTTTGTTTGTCTGTTAGCAGGATTACGGAAAAACTAGTGGCCCGATTTTCATGAAACTTTGTGGAAGGGTGTAGCATGGGCCAAGGAAGAACCCATACAATTTTGGAGCGGATCCAGATCCGACTCACAAACAAGCAATAATAGCTTGTTGGCGGAGGTCTGCGCTCTCCGAATGCCCTTCTAGTTACAAGTGAAAACTAGCTTAGTGCTAGTTTCAGGCTCGCCATCTGTTTTGTCTGTGAAGCTGACCAGTAAAACAGCTTAAAGTGTCAAACCCAAGTACATCAACTGTACATTCAAAATTCCCAATAATTCCCAATATCTAGGCTAAGCTGATGACAACATCACACAAACGGCAAAAACAAGATGACCCAAAACAACCTGCTTAGACCTATAAATGATTTAAGTCTCAGAGGGGGTGAATCTTTAAGTGCATGGCATTCACATTTGCACATCCTCCCCCAAAAAAGCATCAACAAACTTCCTCTCTGTCTCTATCTCTCTCTTTCTCTCTCTCTCTCTCACACACACACACACACACAGACACATACACATACACATACACATACACATACACATACACATACACATACACATACACACACAGCTCCCCTTGAATGTCTCTCTATAAATGACACAAAAACTACAGCGCTCTAAGTCAAACACAAGTTGTAGGAGCAAGATACAGGATTCTAGAGTGACATTGTGCTGATTTCGCTTTAATTTATAGAAAGAAAATTCAAGTGAGGACATAAGCTAACTATCATTTCTCACCGCAACACACTTACATTGAGCCGAAAACAGCTGCTCACTTGTAGCCGAAAACACACTAGTCAATACCGTCAATAATCTAGCTGACGGCCGAGCCATAACCAAAAGCAAAGTATTCGTATGAAGCCATGGCCGCCTCCTCAAATTGGTCACTTCTGGGCATGTCGACTGGTGGTAGCAAACGGGGGTTAATCAACTTTGTCTGACCCAAATATTGATTGATATTGATATTCAAAGAGTTTTGATAGCTGTGTAAACATGGAGCTGGAGATGTAAGTTTCAATCAGTCCAGATCAACTGAGGAAAAACTATTGCCAATGATTGCTAAATTCACTGGTAGCCTAAATTTGTCTTAATAACCTGTGTGGAGAAAGATGTGTAGTGGGAATATGGGCTTTGATTGGTCAATTGACAGGCAATCAAGATGCCCCCCAAAAAGGACAGCCTACACGAAACCCAGCACATACTGTAGAAGCTTACCACTATAAGTGCCTCGCTTAAAAATGTATTGTAAGTGCTCACACACTTAGACATAGATACATACAAACAGTACATCCACAGCTCAAGAGTGACGATCTACTGTCCACCCTCTGTCAAAACACATGTACTTAATATATGCACTTGTAATCACACATTTGCATAGACATAAACACATAGGGATATGCAAACAGATATGTGGACACACAATACACACAGACACACACACACTCACGGGTACCAACGCCTCACCATGGCTAAGGGAACGATGCCCCCCAGGTCCTGTGGTGCCAGGCGGATGAGAGTCTGCACCTCATTGGTCAGGGTGCGGGTGAGCGGGTATTCCACCTGCCACGTCACCTCCCTGCCGCCCTGAGGCACCATCAACCCGTTCACCTCCAGGTCCACCTGCAGCACTCGCTGATAGCCTGCTGCCTCCGCTCTGGAGAGAGGGAGGTGGGGGTGGGGGTGGGGCAGCGGAGAAGATGAGTAAGGAGTGGATTTAGGTAAAAGGGGAGGGCAGAAAGAGGGAGGAGTAAAAGGAGAGGAGCAGAGAAAGGGCAAGCGATTGAGAGTGAGCGAGGGACAGAATAAGGAGACAGAAGAAGGGGAAATGTGAGAGATTTGGGGTAAGGAGCAGCAAGAGGAATTGGGTGAGTGGGAGGAAGGGAGGAAAGAAGAGAGGTTAAGGGGAGGGATGCAGGAAAGAAACGGAAGGCAATGGTAGAACATGATGAGGAGACAGAAAAGAGAAGAAGAGGGGGAGATGGAAAGCGTAAGATTGGGAATGAGGGCAAGGAAACACAAGGAAGAGAAACAAGAGGATGCAGGAAGGGAAGGGAGTAAGAAAAAATAGAGGGGGAAAAAGGAGGATGAATTGGATAAAAGGAGGGGGAAAGAAAGGAAAACAGGAACATATTAGTCTTTAGCATCATATAACAGGATCATTTGATGGGCTGTGGAGCTGTTAAATTAGGAGTGCAGCAATCAAAGGCAGCGAGATTGAAAGATAGGAACTGACAGATTACATCTACATGCTCTTGGTCCAGCTGAAGGCAAAGGTGTATCACAAATACTGCGTAAGTAGAGGATAGTTCTGCAATATTATATGCAGCTGCAGCAATTGCTGGCAAATGTAGGCAAAATAATCTCTAAATCTAAATGTGCACATCACATTCTCTGTACAACATGTTATTGATTCTTGCCTAAATACTAAGCCAAGTATCCCTCAAAATAAAATCTGATATGAAGCGAATCGCAGTAATATTGAAAGTCATTCTCACATCCCCACAGAACCATGACGCGGGCATAAAAAGCAATTTACTTTTTGCTCTTCCACGATGGCACTTCTCTTGCAGAGAGATTTCCCGGGCCAAGCAAATCATTTTTTCTCAACTGATTGTGATGCAAACAAAGCAGAAAAACAATGAATACAAAAATCCCCAAAACTTATTCGATTTGCTGAGCCCTAGGTTTGATCAAGCTGCTGCCTCTCCCTCAGGTAATCTTTATCACAGACAAAACTAGATACAACACCTCTCCAACAACCAGACACAGATATACATGCAGTCTTGAAAAATACAATTTGCACTTGGGAACCTAGATCCGGTGCGTACGGCACAGAGGTAAACATTGATATTGTGTAACACTATTCCTTCAGATGAAGTACGTTGAACGATGAAGATGAAGAGTAAAACCAAAGGATAAAGGCAATTCAAGGATACCATTATATTTCAAGGAATTAATCAAAGAAACAATACATCCAGTATAAACAAATGGAGATCATGGACATTACTTTATGTACAACATACTCTGTTCATGTTTCTATCCTGAGCAGCATATGTTGTTTATTGTTTGGTTTTCACACAATTAGAACAAGGCTAGAGAACAGGCCAGACTGTGCATGAGGGAGGCAAGATCCAAGGTTTTCCTTGAACATATTCTAGCCAAGTCCGCATTTAAAACTCCCCCAACTCCTCTTATGTGTTAGCACTTCAGACGGTTAGACTCACTTCAAAGCGCAGACTTAAGTATCCACTGTGGTAGAGAAGTGTAAGGGAGAAGAAATTTGGAGGCTGAAACCCAGTGTGGCATAAAATCAACAGTAGTGGATGAAAAGAGTTTAAATAGCAATTTTGGGTCAGGCAGGGAAACTCTGTTTTTAGTTGGTAATATTCTCAGTTATACTAAATAGTTTTCAAATACCCTGAGAAGCTTTGGCTTGGTGTGATCACAGGTGAATATGTATGAGAATCACACGGAGGTGCAGTGCAGCGCAGTAGTGGTTCTGTGCTATGTGGTTGAGACTGTTGAAAATGTTGTAAAAACGAAGATTTTTGCAACTTGCTCACACCATTATAACAAAAAACACATAGGTATTTTCCTCCCATTATTCCTAACAATACATATGTAAACAAATTGCCTTCTTACATCAGAGCCCAGTCCGTTTAAAATGATAAACAAGGTCTCTAGTCCTGTTTTTGTAATGTTTGGTAGGATTGTTGTGGTGGAGCTACCATTTGTTTATGTGTGAATTAATGATTAGGCCTACAAGGGAATGTAGATCTGTAGAAACACCCAAAACAAATAAACTGCTAAGAGATTCATGAAGATAAATATAAAAAAAATGTCACATTGCCAAATATCACATTGCTAAATGTCAGAGTAAAATTAGCTGTGATGACATGCTCTAAGCTTAACCAAGACAACCACAAGAAAAACAATATTACTTTTACATTACAATCAGTACGATTCCACTGTTTTATTCATGCCTTCATACTGTGCAGTTTTCAGGCCCAGTTTTGCTCTTTGAATTCCATTTCAGTATAATGTTAAGTTAAACATCAAACGCAGCACAGAGGAAATAATCTGCTGATAGCAAGCACCTCACAAGGGTCACAGCATGTAGCGTCTATGTTCACCGCCACAGTTCATTTGACTACTACAGATATTTAAAAAAATATATATACTTTTAAGTGTATGACCATGCACTGTGACAGTCATTAACTAATTGGAGCCAAAGTCATCAATTACTCTCCCCTTTGATTAATACAGAGCAGCAGTGGGCTTCAGTGGGCTATCTCCTACTGCCTGACACCCATCTGAGCTCATGGGTAGTGACCGTAGTGACTGATTATGTGGTTTACACTTATGGTGTACAATTCCAGCCCAATCAATAAATCTGCAACAGACAGTCAGTTACTGCTTTACAATGGAGCTGTAAACATTGAGGTGCATTGGTGCGCTGTCCATGGTGCTGAATCCTACAGCACAACTCCCTCCGTCTGCCTATTCATCTCTCTCTTTCTCTGGTCTGTTGTCTTCATTTCTCTTTCTTACTGTCTCTTTTTCTTGCTGTTGTCCTCTCTCTCCCTTGCTCTCTCCCTCTCTCTCTCTATTCCTCCCCCTCTTTAACTTGATCATTCATCTCGGCTGCAGTGTCACATTGTGCCCAATAGAGGGCAATGGTCTCTCTCTCTCTCTGTCTCTCTCTCTCTCTCTCTCTCACCCTCGCCCCTCTCACCCAGCGTGTGTTTGAGATGATGAATGTCCACAGCCCACTGGTTTGAGAGGTCAGCCTGCTTCCTCCATGTCTCATTAGAAACATAACCACACTGTGCCCTTTCCCTGCGCGATTACCATACAATTCAATACACTCACCGGCAACTACCGGCTCTGCTGCTCTGGCTCATAGAGAAAAGAAAGAACGAGAGTGAGAGGTGGACAGGAAGACAGAGACAAAAGGAAGAAAGGAAAGTGAGGGTGAGAAGGGCCAAGGTAACAACAAAACGTCTACTGGGATCACAGAACCGACTGTGCCAGTACAAATGTGAACAATGACAACGTTCCAGTATCAAAGCAGGTTAGTTGTGGAGAAATGAGGTATAAAATCGGTCATGTCATTTTGAGTAAGCTTTTGAGGTATCTCTATTTGTCACTCCTATTGCTGCATGTGAAAGCGCAAACTGAACAATATAAAAGAATCCATTCGCAGACAAATACACACACGCACACCCGCGTGCACACACACACGCGCACACACATTCAGTTCTTTGAGATATATTTCAAACAGAGCCTTGTAGTGACAAAGGGCTCTGAGCAGGGAGTAACAGCATAACAGCAAAAATGACAAGAATGAAATTCCTCTCCTTCAAAACAACAAAATGAAATGATGCCGAGGAACACAAAAGCCCTGTTAAACGTGCAGCCACGTTTTCCTCTTTTTACTACAACACCTCTATGGATATCTGGATCTGAGACAGGTAGTGAAAGAAAGTCTATGCTCTCTTTTGGGGACCCGAGGGGGTTCCTTTCATGCACAGTATGATTTGGTTAGCACTGACAACAATGATACTTCAAAGACCTGAATCAATTTCAACACAGTGAATTAGCTGAGTCCACGTTAGTAGGAGAGAAAGAGAAAGAGACACAGGCAGAGAGACACAGGCAGAGAGAGAGAGAGAGAGAGAGAGAGACAGAGAGAAAGAGAGAAAGATGTATGTGTGTGTGTGTGTTTGTATGTGCTAGGATAAATAACTCAAAAGGATCCATTCAGGTAATAGTGGATACAGAATTTTTCTCTGCTAGGGGAGCCAAAAGATGTTGGGACTCTCACCGTGTTTCCACAGTGCGAGCAACAAGTCCACTCATTTTCTATAGAGTCGAGCAACCAGGGAGTCTTGGTCTATGTGTGGACATAAACAAGCTTGTTGGCAGAGGAAAAGTTGGCCACCTCTGAACTTTTTTTGGTCATTGGCCAACCAATGAGAGCCAATCAGATTCCTGTGCTTCTTTGTTTCCCTGCCAATTTTGTTTCATGAACAAGTTGATTCCAGCCATTCAAAGCTTCCCAGTTCTCTACAACTTTTATTTGAAAGACTAGGCACAGCAAGGCAAGTTTATTTATATAGCACATTTCATACACAACTGCAATTCAAAGTGCTTTTCATAAATAAAAGAAGAATAACGACATAGGTGCATAGTGCATTAAAATCACATTTTAAAAGACAGTGCAAGAATATTAAAAAGATGAAAAGATAAAGAAAAGTGAAAGTGCATTTAAATCACCTTTAAAAAGAAAATATAAAAGATCAAATAATAAATATTCCAGTACAGATGAGTGTTGCCCTAAATTTCTTAAAAAGCCCTGGCAAACAGAAAAGTTTTAAACCCTCATTTAAAATATTCTAAAGTGGAGGCAGACCTCAGATTTTCTGGGGAAGTTTGTTCCAGGCATGAGCAGCATAAAAACTAAAAGCTGCTTCTCCATGCTTTGTTTTGACCCTGGGAACAGTAAGCAGACCAGCATCTGAAGACCTGAGGGGTCTGGCGGGTTCATAACACTGAAGGAGATCAGCAATGTATTTTGGTCTTTGTTGGCACCAAATCCAATTATTTCAGTTTTATCTTTTATTTAGTTGCAGAAAATTGTTGTACATCCAGTCATTGATTTGTTCAATGCACTCATTTTGTGAATCTATTGGACCATAGTCATCTGTTGATAAAGCTATGTAGATCTGAGTGTCGTCTGCGTAATTAAAATAGGAAATACTGTTGTTTGCATAGTTTGAGCTAGTGGGAGTATGTAAAGATTGAACAGAAGAGGCCCAGGAATCGACCCCTGGGGAACTCCACATGTCATTTTTGTTTGCTCAGGTACGCAGTTACCAATAGATACAAAGTAGTCTCTGTCTTGTAGGTAAGGAATAAACACTTAAAACCAATGCTTGGAGAATGTTGTATCCAAATCTTTGCACATAGATGCAATCGGAGTGTCTCTCACCGCCAACAATTCGGTCAGAATACAGTTACAATACAGTTACAGAATACACTCATGCAGAAGCAGTCAGTTAAAGGTCCAGTGCAATGAGAATTCCATTTCTTTAATTCATGGTATAATTTAACTAAGTTCCTTTTAATGTAAAGTTAACTAAATTATTATAACTGTCAGCATTGTGTAAATTTGACTAACGCCCTTTGAAAAACTCTGGTTGTCAACAGAATCAAACTGATTTAGAATTTCAATCTACTTCCTGGTGTAAATGATGCCACCCAGGTTTTAATGAATGCTCTGATTGGTCGACAGTATGCATAGTTAATGAGGTGCCCCATAGTCTGTCAGACAATAGCCAGCCAGCTACTTTCCAAACTACACAAGATCTCCGTGCCTCCATCGTTTCTGGATGCCGAAGTTCCAACACTGGATACTTGTTCCCCAAAGACAGAAATATTGTCTGCAGTAGATGATAAAGTTATAGGGAAGGTTTGGCTCTCACTCAGTCCTACAAGCTTTGTACCATCTAACCAAAAAATCAAATCAAAAACTGATGTTCATTGTGTTAGAAATGAACATCAAACTTTTCCTGACTGAGTTGAAATGATTGCACTCGATCTTTAATAGTCTATAGGTTGTCCATCTGTGCATCACACTGCTCCATGGCTCCTGAGGCTGCCTCAGGACCCCAGCCCAGCAGGACTCTCACCCTGACAGAAGGCTGCATATGGGGCTGCAAAGGGCTGGCTGCCCCCCCGCCTAGAGGAGCAGGGATCTCAATCAGAGAGTCGACATGGGGCCCCCAACCTGGAGCCCAAGCACAACAGAGCAGACTTGGACACTGACACAAGCATTTATATTGACACGACCACCACACACACACACCACACACTCACACACACAGACACAAACCCCTACAATTTTAAGGAGCTCCTAGTCAGTGATGCTGTACAATAAAAAGGCTGCACCAGCTGCTCTGGCTCTTTCAGATTTACCTCAACCCCAATGGCCAACCCCTTACTGACATTTACATAACAGTATTTTAATCTCATGAATTTGGTTTAGCCAGTCCCCACTATGCAGTGTGAGGCTATATAATAAATGGCTACACTTCTAATGTTAATTAACCAGGAGAAGTTTCCTTCAAACTATAATCATAGTAATGTCTCCTTGAGGGAATTGCCTGCTTACCAACATGTGTCAATTTGTAGATAAGAGAAACTAATGAAGGAAGAAGTAAAAACAGCCTCAGAAAAAAACACTGGAAAACATCCTACTGATACACTTTGCTCAAGGAAAGACAACACATTTCCATAAACAAAGCTTATAATGCCTTGCCCATGGAACTTTCTATCAAACCTACTCAAAACACACAGCAACATTATTGGATTTGTTTCCCCATCTTCATTGAGATTTTCATTGTACAGGGAGATGTCTGGGTGAGATGCAATCACTGTTGTTTCTTTTCCCCCAGAATTTCCTGTGTGTGGTGACACGGATGATTTGGTTTTGCAGCTGTTTAAATTACTTGTAGCTCACTTACTCTCCAGCTGTGTGGTTGAGTATTTAGTGTATTTAGGACCCTCTCCTGGTGCACTCTAATCGCCCATTGAAATCAGTCTCCATTTCTCTCCAAACAGAAATCATTTTAGGTTCTAATTGGTTCGAAGACCTCAGGGCAAATCAGATAAAAACTCCAATGCGTACAACCTGGTGTGAATAGGAGCCCTCAGCTTTCTACTATGTTGCATAAAGGTCACTCTATATTCACAGTTACAGCCAACATGCAAAGCGGTGGCTACCAGTGTCTACTGTAGTACAGAACCCTGTGAACTAGCAGACTAACCTGTGTGTGTGTGTAATGAGGTAATTTAGCCAAGCATAGTTGGGGTCATTATAAAATCATGATTTATAAATTAGGACCTGGTGTTGTAGAAAGCATATCTGTGTGTCTGTGTGTGAGTGTTCATGTGTGTTAGTGTATGTGTGTGTGTGTGGAGCTTCCCAGGGGAGTCTAGGCTCCTCTCTAATGAGTTTCAATATCTCAGGTCTAATATCTGAATCGTCTCTCCTATGACACTAATGAGATCCCATTGAAACTAGCAGAGCACGGCCTCCACACTCTTCCTGTACTCCATCACAGAATAGTAGACCTGAGATACAACAGAACCTGGTAGTTTGGAGAAGGTTATTATAAGTGAGTTATACAGCAGCTGGGGCCATTGGAGGCCTGTGTGTGTGTGTGTGTGTGTGTGTGTGTGTGTGTGTATGTGTGTGTGTGTGTGAGGGATGGGGAGGTGGGGATAGAGCATGAGCGAGTAAAAGAGGTAGAAACAACAGATATGGAAAAAAAGCGAGATAACGGGAAAAAAAATACTGAAAACAGGAAGAGAATGTGTGAGTAATTATTAAATATTCATCATTAAGCAGTTCAAAATTATCCTCAAAGACAGCTCAGCGAAACCTTTAAGATGTCACGATTGCTACGAATAAATGCATGACGCTCATAAAACACTTTCCACTCACGTACTATAATCCTAACCTTGTGCTGTCAGGGACCGGCTGCGGCGCTGCCTGTTCCATCCGTGTGGAATGGATGTGTTTATAGAGCGATAAACATTGACATATGACAGACAGATAATGAAAGAGATCATAAAATGAAACCATGTCAAGAGGCAGATGAAACGTAGAATAACCAATTTATGTACGGTGGAGATTTCCCCCCGGACCTATCAAAGTCTCCACGTCAGCCCTGTCCCTGTCAGTACAGATTAGTTTGCTCTCACAGTAGGCCTGCAGAGTGCTGGAAAAGGGGGGGTGGAGGGGGGGGGGGGGGGGGGGGGGGGGAAATAAAAGAACACTGAAAGAGAAATATTGCACTTCTTCTCCCAAATTGCCTTTTTGGTCTGTCTCTCCGCTGATATTTTCAAAAATAACCCCCCTCTGTTTTTTTCTGTTGCTGTGTGTCTCTCTTGCTCATTCCTTCCCTGACCTCTGTTGTTTTCCCTTAATCTCTCGCTCGCTCTCTTTCTCTCTCTCTCTCTCTCTCCCTATTTCTTTCTCTCCCTCCCTCGTTCTCCCACTCGCCATTTCTCTCTCCTTTTCTTAACTCATCTCCTCCTCTCTCAACAGCTTGCCTGTCTATTTTCTTTCTTTCTCTATGCTGTATTTTTCCCATATTCCTCTCAAACGGTGTGTGAAATGAGAGGATTCGGCGCTCCTGCATGAAACAGATGTGGCTCTACACATCAGCCAATCACGAGGCAGCGTCTGCACTCTGCGCCCTATCGTAGAGAAAGCCAATCAGAGCCCGAAAAGCAGCCAAGGAAATATAGTTATCTCCAGGAAATGGGAGATATTAACATGGTGCACAGCTGTACAGGGAACTCATCTTTTAAGAGTCAAATCTAAGTCAGATCATTTCATTGTCGTAACCAGAATGACTATTTCAAAAGTATGGTGGTGGAGGAACTGGGCTTTTTATTTTATCCATATTATCCACCCTGCAATAAACAGTATGCTATCAATGTACTGTTTTCTGTAATGGCCTAGTTATCAAGGGAATGTTTCAAGTGTCTTATCAAAGTGCAATCCTCACACATAAGAGGCACAAACACGATCCACCAAACAACTGTTACGCCGAAGCACTTCACAAAACACTTACAGTATCAGTGGTTACAAATGGAGGCCCTCTGTCCCCTTTATGTCATATGTACGTGCTGTCATGGTACGCATGATGTTGCAAAATATTTGTGATTATCAATTGTTTGCAAACATGAAATTCTTCACAAAAAATATGGTCCAATACAGAAACAAAAAACAGGTTTCACATCACCGTAGCTCATATGTATCAAAAGCAATGTTTAGCCTAACTTCTCAATACATATATGAATAAATGTGAGGTCTAAACATGCACATAATTTGTGATAAACTGCCACCAGTTTGGTGCTAAACTGACTCTCTCGGGATTAGAGAGCGTGACAAACCTATGTTTTACCAAGCGAGCTAAACTCAAAGTGATACAGCAGTCGGGTTCATAGAGTCTTTATAGCTGTCCCACAATGGCACATGCACAGTAAGGTTTTTTGAAATTTTTGGGACCGACTGACTGACTTAAACTAGCAGCTGGTCACAGGTAAAAAACTCTTTGAATGCAGGTGTTTAACTATAGACCTCTGGGTGTGTAAACCTTTGTGAATTTGTGGAGGTAAAATGTTCTATCAAAATGAAATATCACTGTAACAAATGTGAACGGTGTTGTACCTTCTATTCAGTGCACCAACAAGCCTGGAATGGGATTTACTTCAAGTCTGCCAGCAAATATAATTTCTCAAGTGACTTGAATGATTTCAACAATCACAGCGTTTAGAGAAACACTGCTTTGCTTTATATTCCATACAGTTATACAACTTCAAACCTGAGAGCTGCCTAGTACAACCAAAGTATTTTAACTGTTGGCCAGTGAGCAGTTGGGGGTTATGAGCCATCCTTAAGACACTGGTTGTTGCAGGACCAAAGAGTGTTTCTCACTATGTTCTCCAGCCCAGATAAATGGACCAATGGACCTTTATGGACCCCATAAAGGACCACATTACGATCAGTAGAAACACTTTATAAGCAGGCTTTGAAAACATTGGATAAAAAGACAAATTTATATCGTCACTGTAAAATTTTAACTAAATATGATTTCTTAAACTGGGAAAACATGATCAAATTTGCAGATATTTTACTTGTGTATAAAATTTTTCATGGTCTGGCCCCCCCTCCGCTCAATGAATTCATTAAACAAAATCAAAACTCATCTACCAGAGCTAGTACCAGACGGGATTGTAAAATACCACATAGAAAAAGTACCTTTGGGCAGTCAGCCTTTTCCTATCGAGCAGCGCATGCCTGGAACACTATACCCACAGAACTAAGGAACATCACATCTCTCAACTCTTTCTCCAAATCTATAAAACAGTGGTTACTGGACAATCAAACATGCTGTCATAATCTGGAATAGTGGTTATGTTATTGTTTACTATTTGTTCTGTGCTTATGTGCTTTTGTCTGTGCTTATGTGCTTATGTGCTCTTGTATGTTTTCTTTTAATGTTTTTTTATATGCCATCAACCTGCCAGGGACTGCTGTCATAATCTGGAGTAGTGGTTATGTCATTGTTTTACTATTTGTCTGTGCTTATGTGCTTTTGTCTGTGCTTATGTGTTTATGTGTCTATGTGTTCCTGTATGTTTTCTCTTAATGTTTTTTATATGCCATCAACCTGCCAGGGACTGCAGATAAAAACTAGCCTGTACAGCTAAATCTGGCACTTTTACATGATGAACTTAAGTGCTCATGTTAATTAACGTGCATTGTCCCTTCTTAAATAAATAAACTCACAAACTCACAAATACAATGCAATGAAATTCGTCACTGTATAAACACATCATATTTACAACCATCCTATCCTATATCCAATTCCTGTGGAACTGGTCGGAACTGTCTTCTATCTACATATTGATTTCTTCATGCTGTGGGACGGTTAGTGAAATCCTCCAGAGGGCCGTGCTGCTCCACCTCTAATCCTGGACAATCAGATCAACTCAATGGGACTAGCTAATCTCCCCGTTGTCTCTAATGGAGTGTAAACTCTCCACCAGGACTCCTTCATTCTCTTGTTACTCAAATACACATAGATGAGAAGGGATTAGATTAAGATGTCTTTTTCGCTGTTTGCCTCTCAGTAGCCGCCTTTTGATGCTGTTAAATCTCATGATGTGCATGATTTTGGGCTTTGTGTACTGCTGGAAAGGTTTGTATTTGACAGCACTTACTGGAGTTTGCTTTTATTCTTTCATCTTTTCATCGTTTTTTTTTTTTATTTTTGCCTTTGGTCTACCACTCCCCTGCTGCATTCATTCCCCTCCTCTCCTACTCTGTCTTTCTTGTTTTGAGTCAATCTATCTCTGAATGTACCATTACCTTGTGGGAACAAAGGAAATTTGCCATGTAATCACCTATGCCTACCCCATTTCCCTCGCTTTTTCCTCTTCTGTCTCTTCTGAAACTGTGCGGAGCGTTTAAATGTCTGGTTTTTACCCCTGCTTATGCATCCAGTGTTCTCCACCAAAGCTTGAATTCTGTCAAGTGTAAAACAGAAATCCATGTTTTGAATGTACTAGCGAAGCTCTGTGCAGTCTGAGCAGAATGCTGGTTTTGAATAGATGAGCAACTCCACTGGACACCTGTCGGGTTTGCCCATGGACTTTGAGCTGCTCTCTACTTTCTATTACTGGATGGAAATCTACCATATAGAATTCCTGATGAGGCGTCTACTTGGAAAAAGATGACTTCAATCACTTGCTAGCCCCAGGAACCTCAGATGTGAAATGTTTGATGGACGCATGTCCGTATTCCTCAGGGAGTCCTGAACTCGCTGTTCTATTCCATTTTGATATGCTACTTCTATCGAGTCAACATGACAGAGCTCCTTCCTGGAGAATCGTCCTGGCTCCTCCCACTGTAGTCAGAGACAACAGCAGTTGCATTTGCTGCAACTCATCCACCACCGGTGTGTAGCACCCACCTGAGTGATGCATGGCAGCCAGTTTTCGCCAGAACGCTCACCACACATCAGCTATCTCAGTGGAGAATAGAGGACTGAAAAAGTCAATAACGAGGGATGATTAGGTGGCCATGATGGAAGGAAGGCCTGTTTTTGGAAATTTTGCCAGGGCAGCGGGGTTACACCCCTACTCTTGCGATGAGTGCCGATGGGATCTTTATTGACCACAGAGTCAGGACCTCGGTTTAACGTGTCATCCGAAGGACGGTGCTCACTCGCAGGACAGAGTCCCTGTCTCTGCCCTGGGGTATTGGGGATATTATTCATGAGACCAGAGGGAAGAGCACCTCCTACTAGTCCTCCAACACCACTTCCAGCACCAGGTACCACCAATAGCGTAGAAGTAGTGCTGAATGTGGGAAAAGTGAGACTTCAATCATCATGGGTAGTCAAGTCAACCTAAGGTATCTGTTTTTGAAAATGATCTCTATCCCCCTCGGAATAGAATAGGCTGAAAGGTTTCAAAATTGAAAATTGACTTTAAAGACCTGGGAAAGTGGATCTGAACAGCCTTTATTTTCCCCTGATGTCAAAGTTGAGTATCTTTTAACCCATTCACCAAGGTCTGAAAGACCAGAACGGCAATTTATTGGATATGAACACTGTTTTAGGAGAGGTAGCTGAAGTGTCCTTAGCTTTAAATCAACATGGGAAGGGTGTGAATTTGCTGTTTTATCCAGAATCCCTTATTTGGGCAAATTAACCTAATCCATAACGGATAGCCTACTCTAGCAGAGCACGAAAAAACACTTTAGTGATTTGATGTTGCTGAACAATGGTTCATGGATATGACAAATACAGTCTTACCTGTATGCATGTATGCAACATACACAGTAAGAGCAGTCCAGTCCAGTTCCACAGCACTGGACCAGAGCGCACAATGTGACAGGGATTTACAAACGCTTAAGACAGTCAATGAGACGAAGCGACAATGAGGAAGTAGGGCTGGGCGATAAAACGATTTTATCAATTAATTTGAATTTATGGCTTAGGACGATGTGTAAAAATGAAAATCGAGATTCACTTTAACCTGGGTAAATACGGCACGGATCGCTCTCTGTCAATCAAGCCCCACCGCTTCCCTTGAGCTTCCGCAGTCGATAACGCCCACCGAGATTTCCCCTCAGACACAAACACAGTATCAAGGTGACAGCACACGCTTCTACAACTGAGGAGCTCGTTTGGAAGTGGTTCGGTTTTGCAACGTCCGATGTCGAGCGAAGCACTGTCCGTTGTAAAGTTTGTCTAAAGTCTGTGGCAACTAAAGGCAGCAGCGCGACAAATGTATTCCAGCATCTCCGACAGAGGCAGCAGCCGACTGGGAGAAGTGTGTGGCACTGCGAGATGCACGAGCTAGCGACAGCCCCCAAACGGCTGCTAAAAAGCAGGTAACATTAGCAGCATCATTTTCCTGCAGCATCCCATATGACAAGAAGGAGCCCCGGTGGAAAGACATTACAGATGCGCTGGTGTTTCATGTGTTTTTCATACACTTAGTTTGTTGTTAAGAAAAAAAAAATCAATTAAAATCGTAAATCAGGTGTAGGTGTGAAAAAATTGGAGATTTTACTTTTAGGCCATATTGCCCAGCCCTATGAGGAAGCGTAAATAAATTATTGCCAGTTACATATTAACATAATAAGCCCTCTGGCTATCATGTGAACAAATTGGCTGTGGGGTGTTGTGGTCTGAGGAAGAGTTATTTTCACTGTTGTGGAGTGGCAACATGCTTGCTATAGCAAGCATAGGTTGTTTAGCCGGTTAGCTTGACCCCATTGACTGCAGTTAAAACGTTCCAATACTTTGCTGAATGTAATCCTTCAGCCAGAGAGCCAGAGTGGCTGAACGCATTGAAAAGGTGACAGCGGTTTGAATTTATCATTGGTCCAGTTTGGTCTTGAAATCGGTCTGACCATATAGGGCTTTAGGCGCGTGGATTGCCAAGCTACGAATGCAGCCAATGTATCAATAGAATATAAACAAGGCAGACAGATACTCACTCCTTGGAATGTCTCAGCCAATCACATCGCGTGGGTGGGACTGACTAAATAACGTGTAATGAGCGTTCCGGACTCTATTATGTGAGATTGTTGCATGAATTAATCCACCAAGTGAAAATCTGTAAAGGGCTAAATGGAAAATATTGTCCAATTACATGACAAGGCTTTTCTTCATATAGGAATATTAGTTTTTTTTTAAGAATAAAAGTTTTATTAATAGTTTTTTTTTTTTTTTTTAAATCCAAAATTGCAACAAGACAACACAACTATGGAGAAACCACATAGTCCAGTTTCTTGAGGCTTTAAAGAACCTGATAGGTAAATATGAAAGGTAAATCTATAAAAAATTGTTGATGCTTTCATTAAGTTGAGTATTCCCTCCCCCTGTCTGCCTTTGTGTCCCTCTCCCACACTCTTTTTCTGAGGCTGTCTATTGCTTATCATTAAATAATTATTTTGTTTTGTCTATAGCTGAATGTGCTACTGCTGTCTTGGTCATGTCTCCCTTGGAAAAGAGATCCTTGATCCTCGAGGTTGAATAAAATATTTTCAAAAAATGCTGTCATTAACTATTCTGGAGAGCAAAAGGTCAGATGAAAATGTTTGGCAGCTCGGTTTGGACTGTTGTCTCATTAAAATGTGCCCAGGTGAGAATTTGTTATTAATGTCAGGGTTTTCAAATGTATCATCTATGCACTGTATGCTTTCATAGGCAGGTTTTACCAACTGACATGATTACCTTGATCCAATTCAACTGCATCTGTGCCTCCTGTGTGCTTTGTGGCCAAAACACACACTATCTCTTTCTGTCTCTCTCCCTCACACTCACAAACACACACAGAGACAAACACAAGTACACATGAATTCAAAAACAGGCAGCAAACACATACATGTGCACACCCACACACAAACAAAAACACAAACAAACAAACTGGTTGTTGGTTCAGTTTATTAAATTGGTATGTTTGGACAAGGTTAATAATAATGCTAACCCCACTGTGACCTCTTGCCGACCCGAATCCTTAACTCTGCTTCCCTGTCTCATTAATCTGCCAACCCCTCTCCTCCTCACCCCACTGTGAGACAGGAGGTGCTGGATGAGGCTGGGATTTGATAATGAAGAGAGAGAGAGAGAGAGAGAGAGAGAGAGAGAGAGAGAGAGAGAGAGAGAGATGTGCATGAGGCATTATGGCTCTTACCCTGCCACCCTCCTAGATTTCTCTCCATCTGGCACTAAGCATGAGTCACTCAACAGTTCAGCCAACATCTCTCTAAAGGCGTTAGTCCAGTGGTTTGTCTCCACCTACCCACCTACACACACACACACACACACACTCAGACCTTACTGATGCATATATGAGAAGGGTAATGAGCCAAAGAATCCTCTGACACGACTTCAGGAGCGGATGCAGGTTCTCTGGTAGCTCGCATATTGACCGAACCTATGATCCCTGTTCATACTGGAAGTAAGAAATATATCCCTGAATAGCACAGATAACAAGAATATTATGTTCTTAAAGCTAGCACCACAGAATGGGACAGAAAGCAGAAAGGAGCAAAACTTATAAGCAGCAGAAAAGTAGAGGGGGAATTGAAAGACTTTTACTTTTTCTAGGTAGAGTCCAAGGCTTGGAACCAATCTAGTGCCTCAGCATATGAATAGTTAATGTGAGGCAGAGGACTTATTATACTATACTGTATAGTTGCTTGGCTTTCAGGCTTTCTGTGCAATGTTTTTTACTTGTCTGGGATTCATTATTTCCCAGGACCTATGGATTAACAGGTCTAGAGAAAGACAACAGGAATTAAGTTACCTTGACAGCAGCGATTAGGGGAAATGTAGGACCAGCATTGGGCCAGAAGTCTGTTTGGACCAAATAGATGCAGAGGTCCTGCCGAATGCTGATTGTTTACATACACAGATTGTGACTCAACCACATAATTTACAGTCTCTGGTGAATATCTCTATGCCACTTGCCTTTAGCCATCTGTAATACATGAAAATTAGCCACTTGGCCAATAAATTATTGTGTTTTTTGTTGTTGATGTTTTTGTTTTAATATATATACAGTATAGTGTGAGTCTCAATTTTCACTTTGATGATAAATGTTAAAACAATTTGTTATGAATGCCTGCGAGCTTGTAACTACCATCTTGTAAATCCCTTGATAAATCCTTGCAGTATACCTAAAGTACAAAGTATACCTCAAAGTGAGCTCTGAAGCATTAACAGGGGCCAAGGCTTCAGTAGATGATTTATTAGAAGATGAAGTGGATCAGAGAGTCTGAGCATAGGTTCCCAAGGCCAATAGTCCTGCCTTATCAAACACCACCAGGCTCCATGGCCAATCTCCAGCTTGTCTGTGGGCAACTCCCCACCAGCGCTGGCTTGTAGTTGCTGATAAAAGTCAGATTGAGGAACTACAGACCTTTGTTAGGGAGAGAGGAGAGGAGAGGAGAGGAGAGGAGAGGAGAGGAGAGGAGAGGACAGGAGAGGACAGGAGAGGACAGGAGAGGACAGAACAGGACAGGACAGGACAGGACAAAGGAGGATAAGAGAAAACAAAAGACTAGAGAATAGAAGACCAGAGGAGAAATTTGAACAGGAGAGCGCAGTAGAGAACTGAAGAAGTTAACCCTCCATTGGTCTCCGGCTGACTGCATGCATCTGGGTCTCTGGCTGCATTACTTGCATTGCCTGCATTAAACCACTTAACCAGCGATCAGCTGTTTGATGAGCCAGATGAGCCAAGGCCAGATTCACCGTCCCAGAGGGCTTAATCAAGGGTGTTGACTTCACTCAGGCAGATGTACCAGTTCACTCATAACGTACAGGTCAAGGATGTGATAGAATCCACAGTAAATATCTAATTCATGTCTTGGGTTGCTAAGGGAGAAGAGTAGATGGAGGAGGAGGCAGTGGCTCTAAATAGGAGGATGTGGTATAAATCATTCCCCCGAGATGAAATGAATTTTATTTCATTAGGTTCAGTACGCCCATTCTGGGGATTTCCATTAATGACGACAGGTCTGAGGGGTAAATAAATCTGGTGTTTTTATTTTGATCCCATCAGGCTTAGAGGGCTGCTTCCTTTTATGGGGCCTTGCATAAGCACGCGAAGGCCATGCAACACACAGCAAGGATTCATATGCCACTCATGCAAATTAAATTACACATGATCGATATTGCGGATCCATCTAACACCACATAGTTCCCCGCCTCGGACCACTGTAGAAATCTTTCTTAATATAAGAGAAGCAGCATGCAGAAAGCATTTCGCCAATACATTAGTGCCCCCACAGATAAACACAGGGGAAAAAAATGGCTGGATGATGGTTTAAAGGGATTATGAAATGTATTCAAATATTTTTTTTATACCAAATAGTATGCTACCTGTGATAAGCCAACTGAAGAAAACAGCAGTTCACAAACATACAAATTAGACCACCTGGGAGGGTAATTGCTTCGTCCCCCCTATCCATCACCTTACTTTAAAAAGAACATTCACACATTCAAGGACATGCAGGAAAATACACGCACAAACACGTACGCACGTAAACGTACAAACACTATCAAAGTGCAGGTACATAGTTATTTTTGTCTCTCTGAAACATGCATACACTCACACACAAATACCTTCTCTCTCTTTCTCTCTCTCTCACACACACACACACACACACACACACACAATATTTAATTCCCTCCACCCTGTCTGCAGTAGGCAGTGTTAAAGTGCAATGTTTTTGAACCAGTGTTAATTAAATAGATTACAACACAGAACTAATCAAAACTGCCACCTCAATGCCCCAACTAATGGTAGTCTCTTCTTTAATCTTCCACACAGTCAAATACACATAAACAGGTGCATACACACACACACAAACACACACACGCACACACACTCTACCAAGTGGGTCATTAACATCCGTGCATCTAGCTGATGCACAGAGCGCTCCCATTGGAATCAGATTGCATTGAAGGGACCTTTGATTTAACTCGGGTTGTAAACGGGGTCCCTGCGGTCCTGCTTGGTCTAGCCATTGATTGTATGTTTTCATTGCCCACGTGAGTTAAGTCTGGTGCAATGAAAATGAACAGCAAGAGGCTCTCTGACCTCTCCTCATGAACTGAAGAGGACTGAATATCGAACACCTTTCCCATTCAATCTTCACTCATCATTGTTCTGTCAATTACCCCGGCTCCAAATGACTCTCCAGCATGGAGTAAACCGCCTCATAGACACATATTCAGTACCCCAAACAATGTACATTTGTAATGCACAAAGAATTCACGGGGTGCAGTCCAAGTGAACAGACCATCCTTTATTCAAATCAGCTCAAGTATATATTGTATATGAATTTGTGCCTATAGCTCTGCTGGCTAATTTTACATACACAAATTCCCAAAATACACACCGGGCTAATATATGGAATGCAATCAACATATTTGCTGTAAGATGACACCATTGCTCATAATAACAAATGCATATTACTGAATGATAAATTTCTGCTCTTTTCTAATGGCAGGGTTTCCATGAGAGAAACCACATATTAACTGTCTCGCAATTCATATGAAGGGGTGGTGTTGGATGTGGTGGGGTGGGGTGTGGGGGCAAAGTGGGGGAATCTGTCACTGAGATGGAGAAAAAAACTGATGACAGTAGGAGAAGATTGCACTACATAGAAGGCCCCAAGCTATTATTACCATATCATGAGAACAATCGATCAAATTGGGTTAAAATGTACATGCTGTTTCAGGGCCATGTAGACATGCATAATGAGATCATGAATACGCCACAGCTTCCGTATGAGGCACTGAGGGGGCTTTTCACACTCCTGGGACCCAGAATAACCTCTGTGTGATTGAATATGACACATAATGCAGCAACCCATCCCCCTCCATGCAATTGTTAATCCATATTCAAGTCCATCTGTCCATGGAAAAACCTCAATTGTTTGTATTGAAGAGTTTCCTTCGAAAATTAGCTATCCACCATTGGAAATAACTGGCACATACTCATAAAAATATCTAACATGATGATGGAATTATCTATGTATCTGAACTAGTGAGAGCTACATTTCAAGCGGCAAGCCTATCTGACATTGAAGACTGTTTTGTATGGCATTAGGGGCTTTCTCCTTTCCAGAGGCGTGTGCAGTACACAGTATGCAAATTATTTCAATCTGAAGTCAAGCTTGTTGGGGTTTCTATTCCCTGTATTGATGTTTCCTTCCTCTGTTCCACTGGAAGACCCTCAGAGGCTCGTGTCACATCCCTCAGCAGATGGCTGGGGCATACGCAGAATGACAGGCCTCAATTTCACTGATGCTTAAAACATGATTTCGCCAACTGTTGGGGAACAATTTGAATCTTTAACCTATTTTCACACCAGGGCATTTGCATTTTGAACAGACTTTCCTCGTCAAAGGCACAGCGGATCTCTGAGACTCAAGATGCAACTTCACCGTGTGAGATGTTTTTCTACCCCTTTAACCCTGAAATCGATTCCACTACAGCTGCAATGAGAAAGTGGAAACATGGCGAAACATTTACTGTACGTCATACCTTGTTGGTTCCATTTTTGTACAGTATACCTCATGATGTCTTGTTGGGTTGTCATCAGACTTGTGTGTTGTTATTGGATAGCAGCCCTAAGGACTTTTGTTTACTGGCTTACATCAGTGTGTAGGTGCTGTCTTGTCAGTCTAGCAGAGTAAGCCGTCCTCCCACCTCCTCACAGCAGGAGTCTATAGCTGCAGCAGACAAACCGAATGCGGTGGCATGTTTCACGATCCTTTGAAGGTAAAACAAATGCTGGAGGATTTATTTGAATGAATTTTTGCATGAATGTCTGCACATGTGCGCGTGTATAAAAGGGACTAAATTAATCTTCACTGTAAGAATAAACACATTCCAGTATTGCACACTCAACTGTATGTGTTTGTCTAATGCTATCCTGCTTTTGAAGTCAGGACGTGTCCCTGTGCATGTGTTAACTAGGTGGAGTGAGCAGAGAGAGAAATGTTGGTCATTAGATTCAGTTCCTTTAATTAGTTCTTAGATGCCACGCCTCACTTCCTGCAATTACCAATTGAACTTCCATCTCAGCTGGGACTGGCGACTGCCTGACACACTAAGTCACTGTGGGCCCTCTCACTGCTACTGCAGTGACAAAACCCTCATTTGTTTCTTTTCCTCCGTTCTTCTCCTCAATCAAACAGGAACTCCAAATTGTGTTAGCTTTCATTAAAAAGAAATAAAGGAGCCACAAGTGGCATGAGCACCTGACATGCATGGCAGATGACTCCCTTTTTTGAGTTTACAATGTGACTACTTCCTATAGGACGTATCACTGTCAACTCAATTTACATGGAGCATCCGCCCAGCGTGCTCGCATCAACATGCACACACACACACAGTGAATGAGTACATGATTCCCGAGTGCGTGTGCATTCCCATGCTTAATTACACCAGCAGCTGATGGGGATTTTGAGTTCATCTGCGCTTGCGGCACACAGAATATGAATTAGTGTGCCGGTTAAGGAAAAGCCGTTTCTCATTCCATGTTGTCAGACAGGAGCGAGGAGAGAAAAACAGTGAATGACAACCCTCAGCGTTTAAGTATCCTCATACATCTTCATAACCGAGCAAGAAGTATCGTCTGATAACTGTAGTGCAACTTGGGTCTTGTATCAGACAACTTTATTACCGCCCAGAGACACAGCAGTCTACTCATATAGTTAAACGTGCTCACCATGCAAGTGCAATGGCTGGCCTTGCATGAAGAACTGCAAGAAACAAGAGATTAGTCAGTGTCGCTTTGGGGTTTTATAGCATTGTGCTCACTTTATTGTCCCACTAGAGAGTAAATATGATGTCTTATATGAAATGCATAGTGAACTGTCTCAGGTCTAAAAGGTTTCTGTGGAGAGGTCGCAATGTGTCATGACAGCTTTGTGTATGAATCTGATGTTGTTCGATGGCTTTACTTTGTATAAAGTTGATCATCTTTCTGTTAGAAAATCAATTTTATGACCACTGTGTATATGGTAAGGAAAAAAAAAAACTGTCGAACTGTAGTGGCAACTAGACAAGGGTTTTAAGTACAGCTAGGATCAGGCTAGCTTACTGTAGCACCTCCTTATCTCATCCCCGCTCTGCCATGCTTGCTGTCTGCATACAGATGTCAGATGAATGCAGACCACAGCATTTTGTAGCACACATCAGCATTTTGTAGAACTGGCTAGACTGGTTTCTATAGTATTTCTTTGGGCACATTGAGGCATGCTGAAAAAAATCCAAAACATCTTATGATGGCTGTAAATGTAGATGCGCTTGTTGGATTCACTTCATCTAAAGAGAGAAAACAACCCACAGAGGCCGCCGTGCAAACACTTACAATTGTATTTATTGCTGTATACAATTCATATACAATGGGGGAATAAAACCCAGAGAGCAAAGGATTTAATCCATCCCATGCTTCTATAAATGGCTATACCAGCGTTTCTCAAACTATGGAGCCTGGTTTTTATGGGGTACATGAAGAAACTGCAGTAAGGAGACAGAGAGACCGCTATAGAGGGAGAGAAATCCACATTCTGCTAATCGTTAATTCAGTTTCACACCTTAAATATTGATGATACAGTCGCAGGTTGAAATTCTAATGAAAAAGGAGATTCTAATATAACTGGAAATGGAAGGAAATGTATTTTATCCAAAAAGTTTGCCAAAAAGCCTTTTTTTTAATTCAAATAAAATCATACTAGGAAACAAATAAACTAAAAAGATTTGGATGATTTGCACATGCAATGGATAATATTGCACCTAGATCTATGTGCCATATGTCAAGATTCAGAGCTTTTCACAGATAAAAGAAATATCCCAACTATCCTGAAAAAGAGTTTTATAATCATTTTTCCTTTGTAATATTCTTTAGATGTGATCTGAAACCGACTTTACAGCCACTGATAAATATTGAAACAAGGATCGAGGGGCTCAGAAAGTTAGAGAACATGTGGATTATACTTCAGTGAACTAGTCGGAAAGACACTTGGGCGAGCAACATTGGGCTCATCTTGTGAGAACACAAGGATCGGGGCAGGATGACCCAGCCACAAAGCACAAGTAAGAAACACATTTTAAAACCGTTTAAGTGATTCAGGTTACAGCAACCTGTTGGTCGTGCTGCTGCAGTCCCCACTTGATTCTTTCTTCTTTTAGATAAAGTAAGAAAATTAACAAAATTGCAAGAGAATATCACAGGCTTCTTGTACTTCTCTTCCTGCAACGTTTTTTATTGAAATCGGTTATGTGCTTCAGTTGCTCACCTGGACTATCTGCAAACCCAGCATGCTATAGCAATCCACATAAGAGGGACCAACCCATGAATTTTCACATCATCTCCTCTTCTCGATACCCTTGGTGTCCTCTCCTCCCTTCTTTTCTCACCTCCTCTCATCTCCTCACCTCTTGAATTGGTTTCACTTCCTTTCTTCTCCTGTACTGCCTTTCCTGTCATCTGTTCTTCTTTCCTCAGCCGCCTTCTCTCCCTCTCCTCAACTCTCGTCTCTCTTAGTTTCCCCCCAGAACACAGGAGATCAGTATAGTGAACATATGGTTGATAAAGTGGCGCAAACACTGTCCTGAAGCTGACACACACACACACACACACACACACACAAGATGACACACATTGCTTGGATATCACTGCAAGTTCTTTGCCCTCCCTTGAGTAGTCATTATCTAGAAACTAGTGTGTATACGTGTATGTGTGTGGTATTTTTGTGTGTGTGTGTGCATGTATGTGTGGGCTGCTTGTGTGCATTTGCATACAGTCTGTGTGTGTGTGTGTGTGTGTGTGTGTGTGTGTATGCACCAGTAGTCTCCTCAGAGGACTGAGATCTCTGCAGTGCGTTCTAACTGTCGCTCTTGGCCTGGATGCCCTCGGACAACGCTGGGTCTCTCGACATGATTGGCTGCTGGGAGTTCAAAGAGTGAGCCTTTCTGGGTCCCTCTGTCGCCCGCAGCTCACCTCGTTGGCTCTAATGTCACACTTTCTAACAAGAGCCTGAGGCGAAGTGTCCTGCTCCCAGTGTTTGTCTTTCATGTTCTGACAGCGGCGCTGCTGCGGCGGTCGGCAACGCATTAACTGATTGCAATCTGACTTGTAATCTGAGTCAGGGGTGAAATTTAAGGTTTTGGGGCTCTTGCCTGGTGAAACTACGTGGCAACTAGGGATGGGGCGATATGCTTATTGCACGAAACGATTCGATGCGCGATATGGGCTTCATGGGCTTCAATACAACCACGATACAATGTAATAAATAAAAGCTCAATGACAACAAAGTCTGTTGTTGCTGAAGAATTATGTTTATTTCTGAGCCACAAATCTTTCTAGTAATGACATTGGCTTGCTAGAATGCAAACAACAATTTAAAAATGTCATTCCAAAGAGCAAGTAATATACTCATTTCTGATTACTACAGCAGAGTAAAATATCACAATAAATTGTTCTGCAGCACATTACGTATTGTCCCATTTTTGTATTGCGCTGTATTGAATTTCGGGTAACACTTTACAATAAGCGTTACTAAGTTAAGGGTTAGTTAATGCTTAATAAGCATACCACAAGCATACCTTAATAAGCATACCATACCACACCCTCACCATCAGCACCCACTCAAGAGCTGATGAGGATAAGGGTGAATGAGGATAATTTTGCGCTAAGGTCGACTGGCATCTACCACCCATAGGACAGCACTTGTGTAAAATATCCATTCCCTAATCTGAGTGTAGTCCTGTTACTGGGGTGTAGCAGGGATCAAGTGTCAGAAAGGATATGCTTGCAGGTAATAAGAAACTTAAGAATTCATGAATTAAATTAATTTAGTACATTACTCTGCAGGTCTTCAGACTCAATTCAATAAATAGCAAGGCTGTGTCTCCATCTGGTTAGATGGCATATCTACATATGTACCACTGCTGGTCAGGAGGAGAGTCGGAAAATATTCACACTGTTTTTTTCCTGCTACTTTGAGCATGTTTTTACTCCTTCAGTAAAACAGAGGGAGCCCACAGAATCTGACCATGACTGTTGCACAGCGAATGTTGACATGGAATCCACTGAAATAATCTAAATGCATTTTTTGTGATCTCTCAGAAAACATTTAAGTTTATGAATGAGATTTTTATGATTACTATTATTATTATCATTATTTGATAATCTTCACATTTTGTAGTCAGCAGTTCACAAGACCACTTTGAATTTTTGTTTTTGATTCACTTACATGCTACACTTATTTACCTCCATATCTAAACTAAAAACAGCAAAAAGCAACTCACAGGCAGGTGTTGCATCATATCAATATTTCAAGGCGGTCTTTTGTACAACAAGCAATTGTAGGGTATAATACAAGTTTCAACATGCATGACCTTGGTTTGAGAAGCCTTTTATAATTCAATGTCTTCCTCAGCTTGGCTGTGAAGGAGATGCATGTAAATTATGGATGACTTGTCATTCATCACTGTCGTCACCTTGACACCCAGGAGGAAATAACAGCCCAGCCAGGGTGTGTCACTTCCTGTGTACAGCTACTCTGTCTTCCCCTGAAACCGTTTAGCTGCTCAGCTGAATGTCAACCATGCACACACACACATGCACACACGCGCGCACACACACACACACACACACACACACACACACACACACAAACATGGTCATTATACATTCATGAAAGCACAGTCATGCAAACAACAAACACACACACACACACACACACACATTACACACATACTTTTCAGTCCTTAGTTCATGATTAGAAAGCCTCACATATCTGTTCATGGCTCATAATGTTATTTTTTCAGGTCTCACCCAATTTCACTGAGCTCCTGTTTTAGGCAGTGCAGGCTGGTCTATTCCTAACCCACTTAATGTGCTATGAGTTTCTCTCACTCATTACATATTAAACAAATAAACCAAGTGCTTACCAAGAGGGACATAAAATGGATGCCACACACTGGCTTCATGTGGGAGCTGTGACATCAAGTGAAAGCAAAGGACAATATTGTGTTGCATTGACATTGAAGTTGTAGGTCAGACTGATACGCCCGCCTGGCAGTGCCAAGGAATGAATGGCTCGGATGCTGAGTCATGTCCTCTTTGCTCCTCACTTTGCTATCACTCTCTACTGACAGCTGTCAAGAAAATGAACAAGTGTGCGAGCGCTTTCTAGGTGCTCAGGTGGAGGGGTGGGTGGTGGTGGTGGGGGGGGGGGGGGGATATGCATGATTGAAGTGAGTGAAACTACATTGACTTCAAAAACTCCACCTGTTAACAACAAAGTGCTGTGGTAGCACAGTGTTGGTGGAACTAAGAGAATCGCTGAACAAAATATTTAATTCATGTGTTGACTTAGCTACTACAGCTAGAAAATCACAGAGCTGCTTCCTGGTATATGTACAGACACCAACCTCCAGCTGGTTGTTTGACTTCTACCGTACTACCTGGTGTACGAGCGCACACTATATTTCCCTTATGCAGAGCTCTTCGGGCTCAGCGGCGCCAAGCAGCCAAAACCGCAGGTGAATTTTGAAGCCAATAAGGAAGTGGCGGCAGGCGGCAATTCCTCTAACGTCCGTTAGAGTCTGGCTCCAAAGAGACTCCAAAGACTCCTGGCCCAACTCAAGTCAATGGGACCACAACCCAAATATAAAGTCAATACATTTTTTCGACAGGAGGTCTCAGTAGCCAATTTCACTTCTTGACTCAATTATTTTGACAATCGCCAATTATTTTGGCGATTGTCAAAATAATTGAGTCATTAACGGGATATAACTGTTATAAAACGGGGTTGTTTTCATAGTGATTGACAGGTCGCCTGTCCAGTGATTGACAGGTCGCCTGTCCAGTGATCAACAGGTCGTCGATTACATGCCAATAGTAGGAGGAGCTAAAGAGCTGCGGAGCTGCGGAGCTGCAGAGCTGCGGCTCTGCGGACAACTCTCAGCCTCGCTTTGGCTGCTCCAGCTCCAAAAAATGACAGCAACCATAAACCCAATCTCCAGGCTTAAAAAAGAGTCTTTCAGAACCCAATGGGTGACATCACACTCACTACCTTTTTAACAGTGCATATCATAATTCTCCTAAGCACTACAAAACGTTCTGCACTAACAAATAAATGAACCAACCAATGAACCAGTGAACACACAGAGCTCTTATTGAGGTGCTCCCAAGCACCTAATAAAATTAATGAAAGAGGAAAAAGGGACTAATATAGCCTAACTACTTAGGCATACGCACACACACACACACACACACACACACGCACACACACACACCTGATATATGCGAACACACAGAGCCCTCCAGGGTTTTTTCACCTTCATAGTCTGTGGTAAGGGATCATGAATCATAGAGCAATGCCACAATAAAATCAGACAGAAACAGTATTGATGAATTCTTTAGTTGACCGACCTTTGACCGAAGCTGTTCTCCTTCCTGCGACAGTGGAGGGTCACGACCCTGTGACCTTCACTTCTGACATCCTGACTCACCGTCCACACAACCGGGTTACTGGCCCTCGCTCCCAGGA
Source organism: Centroberyx affinis (assembly GCF_046629955.1). Classification (NCBI taxonomy): domain Eukaryota; kingdom Metazoa; phylum Chordata; class Actinopteri; order Beryciformes; family Berycidae; genus Centroberyx; species Centroberyx affinis. The sequence goes on along the minus strand of NW_027284182.1, from coordinate 2,018 downwards.
ACGCCACGCCGTCCTTCAGCTTGACCCTGACACACAAACACACACACACACACACACAGGTCACAAGAAAGACATTAAATTAGTTTATATTGTAGCTGACACACACACACAGACAGGTCATAAAACACATGTAGTTTTAGATCGACACACATGATCACACACACGCACACACACACACACACACACACCTAGACACATGGCTACAACAGAAACATATTTTATTAAATTACTAAAATAAAATACTGGAGCTCCAAAAAGCATTACAGATTTTTGGAGCTCCAGAGGTCAATGGGTAAGTGGAAGGGTAAAGCATTTGGCCTAGTGGGAACCAAGACTGTCATTCTTGAGCCACAAAATCTGGTTGACTGGGGGCATTAATTCTAGTCCTGGTCCTTATCCACTATAAACAATATACTCTACTACTTTTGGATGCGTAGCGCCTCAGCAAAGCCAAGCTAAGCCCTCTGCTGTCAGGTGCAAGCACAATTATTTCATTAGCAGTGAGCAAGCCTAGCACCAAGACAACAGATGGCACATTGGCTGAATTGAAAAAAGGTCAGGGGTGGCGAGTTCAAATTAACCTCCGAGAATCATTGTGTAACCAGAATGAGTGTACACATCCAACGCAGGAGCAGGCCTTTTATCTGGAGTGTTGTTTTACAGCATGTAAGTACAGACAGTTAATATCCTGTGGCCAACATCAGGAACGCATGTCTAGATCTGGCTCTGAAGCAGGAAACAGGTGGTTCTGTCTGGTTCACAGACAGTTTTTGGTCATTTTACTCCACACCTGTGGTTTTAAAGGACTCAGATCCCTGCAGCCCCCCTAACCCCTTCATTTCAATCACTTCCATTACCCATGGTCACGGTCTGTGGGAGGCTGGCTGAACGGATGCCCAAGTACCTTGACCTCCTCCTCCTCCTCTCACCGTACTGACACACTGCCACTCTCTTCTCCCCGTATGTCATATGAAATTACCATGAAGTACATGGGAACCCCTTGGCACATTTTTTTTTTTTTATTATTCTCTCTTCCATCACGACAAATTGTCCTTGTTTCATCCAGTGACATGAAAGGTGCAGAATATTCAATGTGAGAGAAAGGTGGTAGAGAAATGGATAGTTCTAAGGTAAAAGACAAAAAAAAAGGACGAAAACAGTGTTTCTACTCAGTGAAACACGACCGCTGGGTCATTTTTTCCCAGATGAAAAAAAAAAAAAAAAAAAGGGATATTGTCCCCGTTCTGGAACTTCGAAGGACTTCTAACAGATATAGAGAAGTTCTAACATTAACGGGTGGATAATGACATGACAAACCATGCACCAGTCCTAAGCAGAGCGCAGTCGTTACATCTCCCCAGCTCGGCCGGCCTCCTTTGATCTTATCCAGGCCGCTGAGGCGGTAATAACTGGCCTTGTGTTGGTCGCTGCTCCTGACAAGCCCAGATAAAGGCTTGCTGGTGTGGAAGAGGGAGACAATGACTAGGAGGAGACTACTGATTGCTGTCTGCCTCCCTGCTTCCCTGCTTTCACCTTAGCCAGGCCACAGTAATTACCACCGCCTCACATGCAGACCCGGCACTGACAGCAGACTACAGGGAAAATGAATCTGATGATGAACTAATATGGAGTAAACTCCCACAGTATGTGCTGCATGCTGCACTGGTGAAATATCAAAAGCCAGTTTGAAGCTAGAGATGCTTTGGGTGGCATGATGGAGCAGATAATGGAACATTTTGTTAATTTATCTCTAACGCTCTCTCTCTTTTCCCATCTCTGTCTCCCCCACTCTTTAGTTACATCATGCCATTTTAGTAGCTGGTGCTAGTGCATGGTGTGTTATGATGTTTTGTATTCCCATCATTAATTCTTCTACCATCATCCAAAAGTTACTGCTCTTGAATGTGGTGGGAGTTAATGTGAGCTTCGGTGCGCTGTCCATGGTCCTGAAAAGTGCATCACAGTAACTCTCTTCCTTATAACAGACCTTATTTTCTTCCTTCCTTTCTTCTTTCTTA
>NW_027284181.1:22500-30709 GCF_046629955.1 Centroberyx affinis | reverse complement strand
TAACATTGGGCCTCATTCACAAAACTTTTCTTAAAGTTTTCTTTGGGTCTTAAGAAAAGGAAAATGAAAAACCAGCAGAGGATTCATGAAGCAGGAGCAGAGTCTGGCTGAAAAGAAATGAAGACTGGGGGGGGGGGGGGAGAGAAGGAGAGAGGAGAGGAGAGGAGAGGAGAGGAGAGGAGAGGAGAGAGAGGAGAGGAGAGGAGAGGAGAGAGAAGAGGAGACAAGGAGAGGAAGAGAGGAGAGAGGAGAGGAGAGGAGAGAGAAGAGGAGACAAGGAGAGGAAGAGAGAAGAGGAGAGGAGAGAGAGGAGGAGGTTATAAATTCTAGTCTACAGTTATTGATAAAGGTTTTATTTTCTTGGTTCCATCATCAGTTTCCTCAGACTGGATCTCTGTGTTCCACTGGTTCAGACTGAGATAATTTTAATAAACATAAAGTCAGATTCAGCAGCAGGAAAGTTTTTTATATCTCATCACAATCTGCTGTGTCAGCGTTCCTTTATGAGCTAGAAGTGATTTTCACTGTTCCTCCAGACAATGGCAGTGAATGGAGAGAGAAAAACACAATTCTCCAGTCTGCTCAACAGATCACAGAATCACTGATTTGGGGTTTTATCATGGAGGAAGAGACACCAGCCCAGACTCTACCAGACGCACACAGAGATCTAATCGGTCTGACCAGCAGCAGGTTCCTCAGTGTTAAACTAGAGCAGCTGTATATTCCTGATGTTACTCAATAAAACCTTCCTCTCTCCAGACTCCTGAGGAAGAGGAGGAGGAAGAGGAGCAGATCACAGTCTTCTGAACAGACTGAGGAGGAGGAGGAAGAGGAGGAGGAGAAGAAGAGGAGAGGATCATGTAGCTGGACTGATTTCCCTGTATTTAATGGAGGAATGAGACCAGATGATTTATCTTATCAACATTGTTAAGTAAAGTACTAATATTTCTTTTGAAACGAGTAATGATTATATTTCTGTTTATTAAGGAGTCCAGCTGTCTGGTCTATTTAGTTTTTTCCTGTTTATGTGAAGTCCACAGAACAGACAGGAGCTGCAGCTGCAAATCATCTGAATATTTCTATAGAAATTACAATGATTTGAGTTAGAAATGCTGATTGGAAATCTCAAAGTTTGGTAAATTTCCTAAATATTGCTAAATATTTATTTTAACCGCTAAAGAAACTGTGTGACTAATAGTGAGGGAAACACATTTGTGGAATAAATAACAACAGAATGTGACAGAATGTGTATAAACCCTGAACTGATGTTCAGGGTTTATAACTTCCACCAGCTGAAGAGCAGACATGTTGCTAAGGTAACAAGTGGTAACCATGGAGACAGTTTATTATATTTCTACCTAATTGCTCCTGTTTTTTATTCTTACATGATTACAAAAGTTTATTACAAAATAAACCTTGAGCCTTCAGTGTTTCAGTTTCATCTGAATAATCAGCTGGTGGTCAGGAAGGTTGCTGGTTCAAATCCCCAGACTGGGGGAACTGGATCAGCCTCTGCCTGAGTGCCTCTGAGCAAAGCCCTGAACCCCCAGCTGCTCAGTGACCTGCAGCAGACTGAGCTTCACTGACAGAGATCTGTCTGTGCGGCTCTATTCTATTCTATTCTATTTTATTCTATTTTATTTTATTTAGTCTTAGGTTTTCTGGGATGTAAAGTGTCAGCTTATTCACAATGGAAACTTCATTATAATGTTATCTAGTTAATAGACATTACATGGGTGTCAGGAGCATTAGGTGATTATTGTGCCTTGTATTCAGAGGGTTGCTGGGTTGAATCTGGGTTCAGTGTCCAGTGCTGCTGAGGAGCCTTTGGGCCAGGCAGCAGAGCCTGATCTGATCTGATCTGATCTGTGTGTTCAGACCAGCTGGAGGCCAGTGGAGTCTGGCTGTGTGATGAAGACAGAAATGTTTTATCCATCGGTTTAAAATGGGTTGATTAAAACACAATAAACCTCCATATTTAATCAATACATTTCTCCATTTATTGATTGTGTGTGTGTGTGAGTACTTGAATACAATATTTTGCTCTTCAAAATCTGAACAGAATACACACATGCCCCCCCACTTTAATCTAAAGTTAGGCTCCAGTGCCACTGCTACTACTTGATATCAATGCTATCTTGCTTTATTAATATATGCACTGATTTTAAACTGCAACATTTAATTTTAATGATTTCTTGGCCCATCCAGGGACTGGTGTTGGAAATGATCTTCGGCTGTATTTGTCCCTTACAAATAAACTAAACTAAAACTAAACTGCTCCTATTGCCACTATAGCCCACTACTAGACTGTTACTACTGATACTACAATTACAATTACAGTTTCCCATCTGGCAGACGCTTTTATCCAAAGTGACGTACACATGAGATTTAAATACAACAAGCAAGGATCCAGTCAGGAGAACAAGGAGAGTAAGAGCCATGAAGCAAAGATCTGGTCCAACAGGACAGAGGAGCCACGAGGCAGAGAGGCACAGAAAGAGGTTTTTTTTTAAGATTACACAGTCCATCAGGTGAGAAGGTGTTCAGTAAAGAGCTGGTCTTTAGTCTCTTCTTAAAGAGTGAGAGGGACTCTGCGGATCGAATGGAGTTTGGTAACTCGTTCCACCACCGAGGAACCACAGAAGAAGAGTCTGGATAGAGACTCAGGGCCTTGTTGCGGCGGCAGACGGGGAACCACAGAAGAAGAGTCTGGATAGAGACTCAGGGCCTTGTTGTGGTGCAGCACCTGGCGGTCTCTCCTTGGCAGAGCGTAGTGGGCGGAGGGAGCGTAGACCTGAATGAGGAGTTCAGGTCGGAGCCGTTTTGGTTTCCGCTTTGCATCAAGGACTTGAACCTGATGTGGCAGAGACTGGGAGCCAGTGGAGGATATACACTACTACTGCTGCTACTGATACTATAGCCTAAATAAAGACTAAGACTAAATAAAATAAAATAAAATAAAATAAAATAAAATAAAATAAAATAAAATAGAATAAAAGAATAGAGCCAACAGAAAGCAGAGAGACAGTCTCCATCTGTACTGATCCCTTGATCATATTGACATGTTTAAAGGTTTTTGCCAACTATTGGTTTGAACTGATTTATGAACGGTGAGAAACCTGAGGCCCACACTGACAGCCATAGCTGTTCTGGAATATGCTTTGTGAATAATGTTAATTTTAAATATTGTTATTTCAGTATGTCTAACTGGATGGTGGATGTACTTCAGATGAAGTTGTTTGAAATTACAATGCACAGTATTGACTGGCAGTGAAATTCTATGTGATTCCATTCTATGTGATGCGTTTCCATGTGATTACAACACCACAATGATTAGAAATTAGGTTCACCTGGCAATCTACCTGTCCCTGTAAATAAGGAACGTATGACTTCATTCGTACACACTGATGAAGGCCGGATGGCCGAAAACGTTCTGTGACAGATGAACAATTAAATCAAGTGAGTGATATTTTTCTGAGTGCGACCCTTCACTCCCGGGAACAGCGTACAGGTGCGTTTTGGCCCAGTGACCCCCTGGATATAGCCAAAAGACCCAGGGCCATCTCTTACTCACAGACGCCCTCTAGAGGCCATCTTATGAAGCGACATCTCACTAAGTGTCACCTGACTGACTGACTGCCTGACTGACCCGAATGCTCGGCTGCACCGAGGGAAAGAGATCATTTGGAACAGAGCTCTGACCAAAATGAAAATACCAGCAGCCACACACAGCTGCAGTGGTTAGCCAAGGTAAAAGTCACCTAAAAATACACATATCACCTCCAACAAGTTAGTCACATACATGGGCAAAATGTTCCTGTCTGTCTCATAAGGTTTTACTTTGACTGAGTGAAGAGCAGGCAGCACGTTCCACTGATAACTTTTTTTAACCATTTGAGTATTTCAGCAACACACTCTCTGGACTTTGGGGGTCTCAGGCAACATATTGTGCTGTAGACCAAACCGAACTGACAATACCGATGAATGTGACGGGTCAGCTTGGGGATATCTACAGTATGTCAAAGTAGAGATATACTCAGGTGATACCGACAGACAAAGGGCAGAAAAAAATAGAGAAAATATCGATGTAAATGAGGATGAGGAGGTCCACTTCTGGAGCCAAACAGAACCGGAACTGCACTCTCAGGAAATGGACATGTATGGAAACAAATATGCTTGCTGCATGCTCATAATAGGGAGTATATTACAAGTTCATGGACACACACACACACACACACACACACACACACACACACACACACACGGAATAGACTGTATATTCTAAAACAACTTGCTATTGGGAAAACAAAATGTAAGTAATAAGAGTAAAATGACTTCTGTAAGAACCAATGTGGTGAGAGAGTTGAAGGGTGAGAGAGTAAAAAGTAGATGGAGAGAGAGAGAGAGAGAGAGAGAGAGACAGAGAGAGAGAGAGAGAGACAGATACAGAGAGAGAGAGAGAGAGAGAGACAGACAGAGAGAGAGAGAGAGAGACAGACACAGAGAGAGAGAGAGAGAGAGAGAGACAGACACAGAGAGAGAGAGAGAGAGACAGACACAGAGAGAGAGAGAGAGAGAGAGACAGACAGAGAGAGAGAGAGAGAGACAGACACAGAGAGAGAGAGAGAGAGAGACAGACACAGAGAGAGAGAGAGAGAGACAGACACAGAGAGAGAGAGAGAGAGACAGACACAGAGAGAGAGGTTTCCTGTCCATTGGTGGTTTTAGCTGAAGTGCAGAAGAAAACCACATTGCCTGAATGAATGTCAGCAGTGTGAACTGTGGTGATGAAATGCATATCCACCCTCAGTATGCTCACACACTCAAACATGACAGATATTGCCCTCTACTTTCATCACTGGTCTGGTGGGCCAACGTACGTTTTCCTCATTTCATCCAGTGGTGACTGGCTGTTATATATTGCTTGAGAACAGCAATCAGAATCTGTAAATCTGCACCTTATGTAATTTTCAAAAACAGTGTCATAAAAGTTAGTCTCTATGTTCACAGGGGGCCTGGTGTGTGAATTCCTGAATGAGTTAGATTTATGAACATTACAGCTAAAGACAACTAAAATTTAAAGACAAAACCAAGTGGGATGTGGAGAGAAACCAGCTATTGGCTAACTATAATAACCCTACCACAGAGAGAGAGAACCATAGAGATATACACAGTCTTATATCTCTATGGTTACAACAATGTCACTGGAGAAAGAGACCAATGATGATCTGCCACAACCGACTGAAGAGAGAGACCAGTTACAGACCAGGTACAACAACCTGACTGAAGAGAGAGACCCGTTGCAGACCAGTAACAACATCCTGACTGAAGAGAGAGACCAGTTACAGACCAGGTACAACAACCTGACTGAACAGAGAGACCAGTTGCAGACCAGGTACAACAACCTGACTGAACAGAGAGACCAGTTGCAGACCAGGTACAACATCCTGACTGAACAGAGAGACCAGTTGCAGACCAGGTACAACAACCTGACTGAAGAGAGAGACCAGTTACAGACCAGTTATAATGACCTGACTGAAGAGAGAGACCAGTTAGACCAGGTACAACATCCTGACTGAAGAGGGAGACCAGTTGCAGACCAGGTACAACAACCTGACTGAACAGAGAGACCAGTTACAGACCAGGTACAACAACCTGACTGAAGAGAGAGACCAGTTGCAGACCAGGTACAACAACCTGACTGAAGAGAGAGACCCGTTGCAGACCAGGTACAACATCCTGACTGAACAGAGAGACCAGTTGCAGACCAGGTACAACAACCTGACTGAACAGAGAGACCAGTTGCAGACCAGGTACAACATCCTGACTGAACAGAGAGACCAGTTGCAGACCAGGTACAACAACCTGACTGAAGAGAGAGACCAGTTACAGACCAGTTATAATGACCTGACTGAAGAGAGAGACCAGTTAGACCAGGTACAACATCCTGACTGAAGAGGGAGACCAGTTACAGACCAGTAACAACATCCTGACTGCAGAGAGAGACCAGTAACAACATCCTGACTGAAAAGAGAGACCAGTAACAACATCCTGACTGAAGAGAGAGACCAGATAAAGACCAGTAACAACTTCCTGACTGAAGAGAGAGTAGCTCCACACCCATGTGTTTATGATTGATCTTGTGTGAAAATGATGATTTTTTGATTTTCAAAATAAAACACCTCTTGAAAAAAAGGTTAATTTCAGATCTTCATATTCTTTTTCTACACACATGATCTGGGCACAATACAGATTCCAAAAGAAAAACATTTATCTGTTGCTTTATCTTGGCACAGTATTGAGACTGATCAGGCTTTAGGGCCATTTCTATAGTATTCCTATAAAATGATCAATAAAATGTCTGTTTCCTCTGTTTTGCCTCCCTACCTTCCACCAGGCAGCCTCACTCCTCTTCTTCTCTGTTCATTTCCTTGTTGTTCTTCCATTGTCAGACACTGTAACTCATGTTGTGCTCTGTCTGTATACAGTATGCTCCAGCTGGAGGTTCAGGAGATGAACCTCTGAGCTGTTTTAGAGAACTGGCTGATCATTGGCTGATCTAACGCTTCACACATTCCTTCATTAGTGAAAGTCAGGAGCAATTCATCAATTCAGGACACATTCACAAAAAAAGTCTAATAGAAATGTACAGAAAATATGCTTGAGAGATTATGACAACTGGTTCAACCATTTTGCATGTAATGACTTATACAGTGATGCCTAGATGTTTTGGGGGGTGAGACTATTCAACAGAGAACCAGTATAATACATTTTGATCAACATGACATAAGCAGCTGATAATGTAGGAAACAGCAGACAGTTGTACATAATCATTTGCATGAATGTGCCAAAGCATTTGCAGTTTGTTCAAAAGAATGAGAAATTGCTTTATGATGTGCACAAGTGACTAGATGCTGTGGAGGCTGAACCATAGAGACATAACAGTGTTGTGGTGTTACATCTCTATGGGTTGAACAAGGAGTTTGGAGAATTTCAATTCTGATCTGAGAACTGAACCAAAGCCACTGAGAAAAACTGAAAGAAAAACGTGTGCTGTGGCCTCATACTTGATTTGTGCTCAGCTTAGGTATTACTTTAAGTGCTGCAAATTAAATTTTACATTTCCACTGCGGACATTAAAGGGTTAAAGGGATGGTGGAAAATGTAAAAAATGAGCAAAATCTCATATCACATCATTGGAATTGTCCTTTAATAAATTCCACGCCTGTTAAGCAAACTTTGCTATTTCAATGTAGTTGTAAGTAAAATATTCACCGGCCAAAAAAACCCCAAAAACATTTGGAATCATTGACAGAATTAAAGTTTAAACTTAACTCTCTTTCTGTCTCTCGCTTTTTATTTCTTAGTCCAATGACTTGTGTGCACCTTTCAGTAGTTCTGTTGTGCGTCTAATATAAAATGTAACTTTCATATACTATACTTTCTCCTGAGTTCATCTTGTTGTGCTCTCAGTATCCCTCCTAAACCACATCTCATACATATAGATGACTTCCCTTCTCTGTAAAGTGAGACAGATCCCTATCAGCAGCTCTGGTGCTTTTTCTTTTGTAAATAACTCAGAGTTTTCTTGGTGTGAAAAGTTTTTTTCCATGTCTCCATTAATATACAATAAAGCCATGGCAATGTGAGCACCTCTGATCTGAGATAGCACACATGGTTGAAAATGTGGCTGGGGTACGATGCGTTTCCACGGCGATGCTCTCTGGTTTCACATGCTGTGGTGCCGCGCTGGTTTCACTTCCCTCAGTGCGGTGTTAGCTTGTCAGTCCCTGACCATGGCAGGGGGAAGAAAAGCAGTGAAGGAAACAGAAAGAAATGAGGAGACAGAGAACTGACAGCATGACGGATGAGATGTTCGCTCATGTCTGCCGAGCCAGCCGGTCTGTGATGCTTTACACCGAAGAGACGACAGAGGAAAGGATCTGGGGGAAATGCTCATCGCTGTTTACGAGACAGTTTGGATTTTGCTCTTAAGTTTGCAACATTGTAACAGATGGGATTCAAAATGAGATACAGTCAAGTCAGAGTTTATTTGTACAGGCCTGAAAGTGAAAATGTATTTCTTGATTTTGGTTACAGCTTTGGTGATGAATGATCACTGTTTTGGTGTTTTGCACTCAGTGTAGGCTCTGGCCCAACATAATAATAAAGACACTCACTGTAAACTTCTCCTCTCTTATATTTATTC
>NW_027284181.1:0-17500 GCF_046629955.1 Centroberyx affinis | reverse complement strand
AGCTTATAGAATAGAATATCTGGAATGACTGTTCTTGCTCCAATAAACAGCTTTAGGCTTGTGGAAATAGAATTGATATCAGGCTTAGAACAACAATTTACATAATTTGCATGTTGTATTGTTGTTCTAAGAAGTATAGCATTATATCAGTGCACCTGCATTTCATTTAAATTCCTCCATTCTATGTTTTTATTTGTTTTTGTCCACTTGGTTGTAAATAACCCCGGAGCACCTGGAGTGTCCGATATGTCAAGAGTTTTTGCTTTTCTATAGTTTTTCTATCTATAGTTACTGTTCTGAGTGTTTTGTTTTTTATCATCATTTGGTATAAAGAAACTGCACCCACTTCATGGATGAAGTCTGGATTTGGTTTTGTTTGTTATCAGACTGTACCATGCTAAACAGCAGAGACGTTTTTTTATTGCACAAATTCCGTTTACAAAACCTATATCACTGTGGATGAAGAGTCAGTAACTATAAAGTTGTAGAACTTTGTAGTGCTCTCCATTAACAAATAAATCAGACTAAATCACATGGGCCAGAAAAGTGCTGCTGCACTGCTCTGTGGGTTCAGACTTCTGGCCAAACCCCAGTCAGTGTATTTTTGTGATTTAGTGTTGATTTACTTGCATGAAACTTCAGAAAGATCACACTGTCTGGGACCTGAACTCACAACCTTTGCTCCAAAGACCTGGGGCCTCATTTACTAAACTGTGTGGATTCCATAGTAAAAGGTTACGTGCGCACAAAAAAAGTACGTACGTACAAAAATAATCAGATTTAGAAAACCATGTGTACGCACACCTGCACAGAATTTCTCCTTTTTAAAGCACAATCCAACGTGAAATGTTGCGCACGTGAACGAGCCTCAGGCTCCGCCCCTTAACACCCACAGTTAACCATAGATGGTCAATGAAACGTTCTGAATGAATACTGATGTGTGTGTAAATATGTTTGTCATTCCATTCTACTGTGTGAGAAAATATCAAAGCCGGAGCCAGGCGGAAAAGAGAAATGTCCCCGGTGGCCTCGGCTCGGGCGTCACCAACCAGAAACAGTTTGTCGAGAGGCAAAATGTCACAGCAGCAGTAATGCTGCAGCTCCGAGAGCCAGACCCTTTATAAAACTCAAACTAAAAGGAAACTGTCAGATGTAAAAGTTGACGCCAAGAAGCGCGTTGCTGCACAGCGACAGTTGTGTCAGCGCCGCCGGCTGGGCGAGGAGACACCGGAGCTCGCTGCTCCTGAACGTTTCACCTCGAAAAAACAGGAAATGTTATTTAGCGGTGTGACCGGGCCGTGGGACGGCTCCACTTGATCTTAGTGAGGCTGAATAAGTCGACTACGACCTGGAGACTCACCCAAAGAACTAGCTGCTTGAACTCACTTAAAATCAACAAAGAGGGTTTCCACATACACAGATTTTCTATTTACTAATTAAGGTATGATGACTTCAAAAATAATAATAATAATAATAATAATAAACTTTATTTGTATAGCACCTTTCATACAAGAAATGCAGCTCAAAGTGCTTTACAACAAAGAAATTACATGCACCAAGTGCTTCACATAAAACTTGATAATAGTGAAAATAAGATAAAGATGAGAATAGAATACATAGAATGCATCTTCACATGAAAATAGACATAGAATGAGCATAACATAAGATGGAAAATAAAACCCACTGAATAATAATAAAAATAAAGTTAAGAAATAGAGTACATAGAATGCATAAAATCAAGTAAAATACAACATTTTAAAAGAGGTGCAGCAGTGCATAAGTGCGAAGCAAAGAGTAAAAAAAAAAAAAAAGGTATAAGGCCTGTATCAGGAAAGTCAGAGCTAATTAAAGGCTAAAGTGAAGAGAGAAGTTTTTATCTTTCTTTTAAAAATATTCAGTGAGCTGCTTCCCTGATCTCTACAGGCAGAGAGTTCCAGAGCTTTGGGGCAGAAAGATAAAGGCTGAAGCCCCGATTCTCTCTGGGCTGCTGCTGAACCTCCAAGAAACCAGCAGCTGATGATCCCAGTGTAGAGCAGCTGAAACTGGACTGATGTGCTCTCTGCTCTTGGTTCTGGTTCATAGCCGAGCTGCAGAGTTTTGAATGAGCTGAAGTCTCTCAGTGGTTTTTTTCAGGAGACCAGTAAAAAGTGTGTTACAGTAATCCAGTCGGCTTGAAATAAAGACATGAATCAATTTTTCAGCATCTTTTTGATTTATAAATGGTCGTACTTTAGCCTTTAGTACTTTATGTTTCTAAGGTGGAAAAATTATGTTTTTGTCACCTTGTTGATGTGGGACTTGAAGCTTAGATCTGAATCTAGGATAACACCAAGACTTGTAACCTCACATTTAATCCAGGGAGTCAGTGTTCCCAGATTATTAATCAGCATTTCCCTTTTTGTTTTAGGGCCGACTAGTAGGATTTCAGTTTTGTCCTCGTTTAACTTTAAAACATTTTTGCTCATCCATTTATTTATTGCCAAAAGACAGGTAGTGATGGAGTTTATAGCTGCAGCATCATTTGCTTCAGCAGAGATGTTCAGTTGCGTGTCATCTGCATAACTATGGAAACATACATTGTGCTCTCTGATGATGTCACCAAGTGGCAGCATGTATAGTGAGAATAATAACGGACCAAGGCTCCCTGTGCAACCCCAAAGCAGATGTCATGTTTCTCAGACACATGATCTCCAAGACTGACGGAAAACTTTCTCCCTTTGATGTTTGTTTTGAACCAGTTTAACACACAGTCAGAAAGACCAACCGACTTTTCAAGACGATCGATTAAGATATCACGATCAATCGTATCAAACGCTGCATTTAGGTCTAAGAGGACAAGAACTGAGACTTGAGTTTAGTCTGAGGTCGCTGATTATTTTAGTAAGAGCAGTTTCAGTGCTGTGGTTTGTTCTAAAGCCTGACTGAAATTCCTCCAGGATATTATTTTCTTTAAGAAAGGAGTTTATTTGCACTGAAACCTTTTCAAGTATCTTACTAATGAATGGAAGGTTGGATATCGGCCTGTAGCTGGTCAGTGCATTACCATCTAGGTTGGGTTTCTTTAGTAAGGGTTTTACAACAGCTGTTTTGAAGGCATCTGGGAAGATGCCTGTTTGAAGGGATGTATTTATAATCTTCAGGACATGACTTGAAACACTGTCGAACAGTTAATGTAATACAAGTGAATTTTCCCATGGTTACATCTTTTTTACAGGGTTTGCTGAGGTCATCTGTGTTTCCATCAGCAGCAATGCTGGTTCTAATTGAAGTTATTTTGTTATTGAAGAACAATGCAAGTTCTTCACAATTTGATGCAGAGAAATGCAGACGGGTGGGGCAGTGTTGAGTAGCTGGTCAATAGTGGAGAATAATATTCTAGAGTTTCCAGCATTCTCTGTAATAATCTTGGAAAAGTAATCCTGTCTTGCTAGACATATTGCTTTGTTATAGACAGTCTTCATGATATAAAGGACAGTATAGGATGAAATTAATTTCGTTCTCCACTTCAACTCACAATATTCACAGATTCTTTCATCTTCAATCACACCTCTGTATCTTCCAGTTTCAATATGTAGTGGTAATATACCACATCTTATCACACAGAGTGATCTCTGACTTTTAGGCAAATTATACTTAACATATTTTTCACATTTGTAGTCTTTCTTAAATAAACAGTAAGTTCTCAATTTTGGCTTTTGCCAAATTTCTTCTGCCCATGATTGTGTGCATTTAGCCCGGACTTGGTATTTAAACTCCTCCACCTCCACATTTCCTCATTGAAAATAATTTTCTTCAAGTCCACACTCTTCTAATAAATCAAGTATGTCAGATACCCATTCACCTCCGACAGACAAATCCCAATAAAATACTTCACTAGCCACCCTGTTGGTTGGTAAAGCCAGCAGCCTGTTCCACAGGCTCACCATGCTGGCCCTCCATCTTACTTCACAGGAGTCCCACCCCATATCTCCATTAACTGCCAAAACAGGCACATATTTATGAATTCCCAAAAAGAATCGAATTGCCCGATTATGGACACGTTTGTTTTTCTGAAACCTTTTGTAACCCCATATTCCTGACACATAATTTAAAACAGGACATACACATGTTTGATACAGTTTGGAATATGTAGAATAACCCATATCTCTCAGCATTTTAGTTTTACTTATAATACCCCCCAATGCCCTACTTGCCTAGTCTGCTAGAACTAACTGTTAGAACAAACCAAGATACTTATAAAAACTCAAGTTGTTTCTCACCAACACAAAACTGAAAACTACTCCTTTCTCTACCTGGTTTTCGAAAATGCATAACTTGTGTTTTTTTTTATTGATACAAAGTCTCCACTTTTTACACCATTCAGCAACACATGTCAGCATTGTTTGTAAATCTTCCTAATTTTCTGACAGCAAAATAATATCATCAGCATAAAGAAGAATGTTTACAAGTACATGGCCACATAATACCCCTTTCCCCAGCTGCTTTACCTCTCTTGCCAAATCATTAATAAAAACAGCAAATAAGGTTGGTGATAGAACATCCCCTTGTTTAACACCAGAGGGCGTGGAAAACCATTCTGTAAGATATTCATTCACTTTCACACAGGCAACGGGTGCCCTATATAAAGAGTTAACAGCTTGATAGAATTTTCCATTAACCCCTATTTTAACCCCTATTTGGTAAAGCTTATACTTTAGGAGATCATGATCGACAAAATCAATATTTTGGATTGACAAAACTTCAGGGAATGATGTCATTGCTCTGTACCACACTGCCTGGCCTCAGGGGGGCGCTGCTGCCTTGTATTGTCTTTGTGATTTTTGGTGTTTCTGGATAAAGAAAGTGGCGCATATCAAAATGCATCAACGACCTTGAGAAAACTGAAAATAAAAGACCAGAACTTGTGTCCATACATTTCCAGAGTGACTCCCAGATGGATTGTGGGAATTGAACCCTCAACCCTGGCAGTGCTTGCCTTACACAATATTCTGGTCCATCAGCACACAACCATCCTGGTAGGAAAAAAACAGGTGATTGTAACAAATTTACAGGTGATTATAATCACATGACAGCCACAGCTAATCAGCTGTGTGTATTGTAAAGCAGCATATTGTGTAAGGTGTAAGCAGCATTTACTGTGGCTCTGTCCGGAAATTCATAAATTTTAGGTTGAGATTGGTAACCAAGTATCATCCATAATACGCTGTCCTATTGAGCTTAATCCTTTGCAGTGTATCTTAGGCCTACACACTGCCTCACCTGAATTAACCAGAGAGAATCCTCAGTCTTCTGTGGTAATGTGCACAGTTATCAATCTTACAGCGCTGGCTAGACGATGTCAAACCATCTGTTTCAAGTTGGCTTTATAATGTTCTACAACTTCTCCCATTGGAAAGGCTCACACATGTTCTCCAAGGAGACATGAATGGGTTTTTCTCTGTTTGGAGCCCTGTTATAAATTTTATTGGAGAGGACTATGCTGCAATCATATTAAAAGGTTTTTGCAACTTTGGGGTCCAAGTGATGCCCAAAGGGTGAAGTCCACATGTTCATTAACATTTCATTGTTATTGTAGTTATAATATGGAGGATGATGATATATGTTTGTGTTGTTTTATTGTCTTTTTTCGTCTGTTAGTCTGATTGTTTGTATGGTTAGCTGTTGTCTAGCTCTAGTATTTGTGTTATGTACCATTCTTTTTGAGGGTAACATTGAGTGTGTAATCTGTATAAACTGAAAATAAAATGTTTGAAAGAAAGAAAGAAAGAAAGAAAGAAAGAAAGCAGCATATTGGTGGGAAACACATGTGACATCATGGGAATACTATGAATTGGTTCTGCCATGGACCTCACGTTATGTTAGAGAGCTTGAAAAATGGGCTCAACTTAGTGCTCAACTTCAAAGTGCAAGTGAAAAACTTTATATACAAAAGAAGTGAGGAGCAAACGTTTCAGCTGCATGCTTTCATCAGCGCTCTCCACACTGCAGACACTTTATAAGTTCACAGGGAGATGAGACAACAGGTAGCAGCTGTGTTCACACTTTCCATCAAGTGTTTAAGTAGCCAATCAGAATAGGTCAATTTCATCCAAATCCAGAAGATACAGAGACTATAGTAAAACCCCCACAATCAGCTCAGGAAAGCAAGGAAGAACACATTCAAAATAAGAGTCTCCCTCTACACAAGAACCCAGACAGACATGAGAGACGCCCACATGTCACAGGGAACAAGAAGGATTCAGATCTTCGTTCATGCCATTTGGCATTAGTGACTTTAGTTCAAATATCCAAAAAGCTTCTCTTTGTAGCAGCTTTTTGCTCTGTGATGTGGGGAACTCTCCTGCAAAACACTGTAACTCAGAAACAGAATGATCAGCAGATTTAAAGTGATGGAAAACAGGAGATTTATCATCCTGCCTACGAACTGCACTGAGATGTTCTGTTATTCTGGTACGTAAAGGGCTGGTAACATATAAAGAGAGCCGGGGCACACATGTATACGGGAATATGAATGGAATATTCTATAAGCAACTCATGTAAACACCTTAATCGAAATATTGTCTTATTTAGAATAAGGTCGATAGTCGGATTATTGCAGTCCATGTAAACGTAGTCAATAAGACTTGAAGTCAGAAGAGGAGAGCTAAACTCCTAAAAGGCAGCTTCACTTTAATTACAGATTACTTTATTGATTTTAGTAAAGAGTACAATACAATACAAATCATACCAAAAATACAAAGAAATATAAAATAAAACATTTCTATTGGATTCCCTTTACCTTGAATAATTGATCAGTACCACCCCTCTCTGGATCACACCCTTTCTCTGGTACTTTCCTAAGATCCTGTAGCTGTTGTGGTACATTGTTTCTTACAGCAATTCCTCTATCAAAAAGCAGAAGTGGTTACAGGTTAAGGACAAAGAATTCATGAATGATTGCAAGTCATAGTTAAAAGCCAATGTTCATGCTTTAAATCATACATTTAAATCATTTTAAATCATGGTATTATATATAAACCTTTATTTAATCATGTAAGTCACCTTGAGATCGAGATCTCATTTTCAAGAGAGACCTGAGTACATAAGTGTATCTATAAAACAAACAATTTAAAGTACAATATCAATCAAATAATTAACAATAATACCATAATAGTAACAACAACAATAAGAATAACAATAAGAATAAGAATAAAAATTATATAAGTAATAAAAGTAATATAATACAATAATAAGTCAATTTAAACAAGTTAAAAGCAGTCACAGCTAAAAATCAATCAGGGTTTTGACTAGATTTCTAAATTGACCCATTGGAAGCAGAGTGTCAAGCTGCACAGCACACTGTAGAAATACATGGTGCAAAACATCTAAAAGCAATCTTTCCCAGATCAGTGTTGATTCTTGGAACCTGCAGCACTAACCAGTCCTGTGTCCAGTGTTATGTGTTCCAACTCTCCAGACAATAAGTGATGTTAAATATAAGGGCAATTTTTGGAGAAGCCCTTTATTAATAAATAAAAACAGATGCTGGTCTCTTCTAGTGGAAAGAGAAGGCCAACCCACTTTTTGATAAAGAGTACAATGATGAGTACCATAGGTGTCTCCAGTTATAAATCTAAGGGCTGAGTGGTAAACAACATCTAGGGGCTTAAGAGTGGAGGTTGCTGCATGTCTGTAAATCACATCACTGTAATCTGGCACTGAGAGAAAGATTGCTTCCACAATCTTCTGTCTACAAAACATAGGGAAACACGACTTGTTTCTATATAAAAAACCAAGCTTTGCTTAATTTTTTTATTAGTGCATCAATATGTGGTTTGAAGGTGAATTTATCATCAATCCAGATGCCTAAATATTTATAATGTGGGACTCGTTCAATGACTGTACCATTTAAAGTAGAGAATTAGTAGAATTATTCCACATTTCCATTTCCATTTCCATTCCCCCCTTTTTGTTCATAAGAGACTATACATATGTACAGTATCAGACACCCAGGTTAAGACCAACAGTGTCTGGGGAAGACACAACAGTCTGGTTATACAATCCACATATACCTATTGTTTCTTCCATTTCATTCTAGTTCTATTCATTATGAGTGATTTATCATGATTGACATTTGTTAACATTTGTATTACATCATTGCATTGCATTCCATTGCTGACTAAAGTGCAGCAAATATCATTTCTTAATGCAATGTGATAGTTTTTGTGAGACTTAAATCATCATCACCAAAAATAGATCTCCCTCCTTTATCTCTGTCACTGGCATGTTACACATCCAGTTCCTCCTGTTCCACCTCTGTCCTGTAGCTGCTCACCTGCCTCTTAAAGACATACTGAGTAGGATTTTGCCAGCTGTGGCTTCAAGCTGACC
Organism: Centroberyx affinis; assembly: GCF_046629955.1. Taxonomy (NCBI): domain Eukaryota; kingdom Metazoa; phylum Chordata; class Actinopteri; order Beryciformes; family Berycidae; genus Centroberyx; species Centroberyx affinis. Next base: position 9,130 of record NW_027284181.1, on the reverse strand, counting down.
CCTCCTCTCTAGCTCAAGAAGATGCAAAGCCACACCCCCTGAACGTGTTTACCATTACGGAAAAAACAGTGAAAAAATGTTAAAAAAAAAAAAAAAAAAAAAAAAGGACAGCGAGGCGAAACACCAAGCAGGCAAGAAGTGAATCTGGGGTTTGCTTTCACCCGTTGGCGAGTATTGAAGGAGAGGATGGGGATGAAGAGCGACACAGGTAGTTTTTCTTATTTAACCGACCAAACTATTTCCCTAACCTTAACCAAGTTGTTTTAGTTGCATAAACGTAATTCAGTTCATGGTGGAGAAATGTTATTTTCCCATAATATGTGTCCACAACACGTAAATCACCGTTTTAGAGTTTGTGTTCATTTCACATATTTTGTGAATCATGTTGCCTTATTTAGGAAAAAAAGTTTTGTTTTATTTTTTTACATAAATGTACAACACTTCCATGTTTTAATTTTTAGAGTAGCACTAATAAGGCTAATTATATAAGGCTAAATAAGGCTAAATGTTTACTTGTTGCTTTTGGCACCGCATGTTATAATAATAATAAAAGTAATAATAATAATAAAATGTATTTGTAAGCGCTATAAATCATCAAAGCAGACAATTGGACCAGTACACCCACAGCCATACTACAATTTGAGGGACAATCATGTAGGACTAGCCTGGTTCCAGACTCCTGAATCTCGTCCCTCTACTCTTCAGATTTGGTCGAGCGGTTCAGAGTCTGGTGTTGCTCTATTCAACAGCGAGCTCTAGCTCGGAAAAACGATCGGGCCAATCAAAGCCTTTGTGGGCGGGACTAAAGTTTGAACCATTCATGCAACGGTTTTTCAGTAGCGTTTCGGCAGAATAATATTTGTTGAAATCTCCTCCTTAACCAACAGATTGTCTTTGCAAAGACGATATTTTTGTCAAAAACGACAGACGTTCTTGGTAAAAGTAGTAAATACGCCCGGCTTCAGTGAGACTGAAGTGACGTCAGAGCGACCGGATACATGAGTCACTAGAGATCGGTTCAGATACGTCGGTCACTAGAGATCGGTTCAGATACATGAGTCACTAGAGATCGGTTCAGATACGTCGGTCACTAGAGATCGGTTCAGATACATGAGTCACTAGAGATCGGTTCAGATACGTCGGTCACTAGAGATCGGTTCAGATACATGAGTCACTAGAGATCGGTTCAGATACGTCGGTCACTAGAGATCGGTTCAGATACATGAGTCACTAGAGATCGGTTCAGATACATGAGTCACTAGAGATCGGTTCAGATACATGAGTCACTAGTGATCGGTTCAGATACATGAGTCACTAGAGATCGGTTCAGATACATGAGTCACTAGAGATCGGTTCAGATACATGAGTCACTAGAGATCGGTTCAGATACATGAGTCACTAGTGATCGGTTCAGATACATCGGTCACTAGAGATCGGTTCAGATACCTGAGTCACTAGAGATCGGTTCAGATACATGAGTCACTAGTGATCGGTTCAGATACATCGGTCACTAGAGATCGGTTCAGATACATGAGTCACTAGTGATCGGTTCAGATACATCGGTCACTAGAGATCGGTTCAGATACATGAGTCACTAGAGATCGGTTCAGATACATGAGTCACTAGAGATCGGTTCAGATACGTCGGTCACTAGTAGGGTTGCAAAGGGGTGGAAAATTTCCGGTAAATTTCCGGAAAGTTTCCGGTAAATTTCCATGGGAAGTTAAGCTGGGGAATTTTGGAAATATTCCAAATTGGAAACTTTCCATGGGAATTATGGGAATTTATGGGAATTTATGGGAATTAATGGGAATTAATGGGAATTTATGGGAATTAACTGGGAATTGAGGGTAATTTAATGGAAAGGTATCATATCCAAGCATAAATATTTGTTTTGTTATAAGAAGACATCCATCCAAAATAATACAATTAAAACAGATTTATTTGTAAGTAGAACTTTATCAAGTGTTAAATATTTTATTGAACAATCAATTCTTTCATTGAAGAACAAAAACATGAATGTTGAGTTAAATATTACTCATCCCCCCGACCCAACCCATTCAAAAATTAACAAAAATGCAGAGGAATGCACAGTGCATGTAGGGGGCGTGGCCTCTGTAGCCCTGCAGTAAGCAGTGTGCTATGTGTGCATGTGATTGAGGAATAGCATAGATATTCAACTGTTCTTGCATGATATCTGGTTGTTTTAGTCAGGATTATGCTAAAATATATTTTCCCCAACTATATTTAAGTTCCCTATTAAGAGCATACCTTCAATTTAGTAAATTCCTGGTTTATTCCCGTTTATTCCCATAAATTCCCGTTAATTCCCATAAATTCCCGTTAATTCCCATGGAAAGTTTCCAACTTTGAAAATTCCCGGAATTTTGCAACCCTAGTCACTAGTGATCGGTTCAGATACATCGGTCACTAGAGATCGGTTCAGATACATGAGTCACTAGAGATCGGTTCAGATACGTCGGTCACTAGGTCATTAAAAAACAGCTCTTAAAGCCATGGTATATCTTTCAGTGTTTAAAGAGGCAGCACTGACAACAGTCTTGATCTTTTCCCACAGTTTCATGAGAAAAGGCAACAGTTTTTCCCAGACAAAATCCTTGATGGCTCTACCGCACTGAACTAACAGGTTGCGTGCTTGTTCAAACAACGTGTCGGCCATCTTGAACATGTCAGAGGTGTAGTGCAGGCCTCCATTAGCTGTGATCATGTCATCTATTTTATCCAGGAGGTTCTTAACCTGCTGCCTCCCTCCTCTCCCCGTGTTGTCAAAGACACAGTATCTACCACCACACTTGTCCACTAGTTCAGACACAGAGCTGTTGGCCTGGATCTTCTGATGGATGTCCTGACCTCTGAGCTGGTCTCCGCCGGTGAAGAGGACCATGGCATGTTTAAGAGCATCGTCGTTCAAGAGTTTTGGCAGTAAATTAAATAGTTTGACCTCTTGTTTGGAGGTCCTGCCTATTCTGACCACAAAGACAAAGGCATGTGGTCCTGGATTAGACTCTACTAACATCTTCATAATCTCAATGTATAACTTCTTGGGAGACAGAACTTCATCTGTGAAGCCTGGAGTGTCAACCACAGTGACCCGGCGACCTTCCACCATCGCTGATTCAGCCACACACTTGGTGCTGACCAGTTCAAAGTCACAATTACTCTTAAACTTACAAGATCCCAGGATGGTGTTCCCTGACGCACTTTTCCCAACTCCAGGTAGACCCAGCAGCACAATCCTCCTGTCCTCCGGACTGACGGAGTCCCCGGACAGGAGGATCCTCGTGTCCTCCGGACTGACGGAGTCCCCGGACAGGAGGATCCTCGTGTCCTCCGGACTGACGGAGTCCCTGGAAATACCTGCTGGAAGAGAGAAAAGAAAAGATAGCAGGGTTTCCCACACAAAGGTTTATTTGTGGCGCACTGCCACAATATCGGCACATGCCGCCACAAAATCAAAAGTTGGTCAGTATAGAAATTGATGTAAAGCAATACAGCTTCACCGGTTGCGTTTCTGTTCTGTCCTTTTGTGTGGGAGGAGTCGGATCAGATACGCAGCCGTTTACTTCAGTGCAGCTCTGCTGGCCCCGCTCGCAACATGTTGCCGCAACTTTGGAGACACACATGGCTACTATTTTTGACAGACTACACATCTCTTTGCTCCATATTTTAGCCATATAAATGTATATAAATGCCAAGATTTTGTGTACCATTGTCATGGTTGTGACTTTTGCCTTGTCTAGGTTTTGTATTTCTTTGTGTGTTTCCCTGTCTAGTTCTTTTAGTTCTTTGTGTACCATGTTACCTGTCTGCTCCAGCTGTGTCTAATTTGTAATCACCCCCATGTGTATATTAGTCTTGTTCCCCAGTCAGTCTTTGTTGGATCATTGTGTTATGTTTGTGTCAGTTTGTGTAGAGCTCTTGTTTTTGGGTTTCCTGTGTCACCTGCTATTTGTTCAATTAAACACCCAGTCTTGGGGTTTTGATCACAACCTGCCTCGCTATCCTGCGTTTGGGTCCTCACCACACCTACCCGTGACAACCATAGTCATTTATCACCATGTCAGTAAACAAAATAGAGGATACATGAATCAGTGTCACTTAAAGAAATGTTGGAGAGGAAGTTATCTATGGAGCCGCTGAGAAGCTTCTGTTTGGCAACAGTATGCTACACTCTCAAAAAAAACATATCCTCTATGGTTCATTAATGTTCCTCACGGTACAACCTGAGTTGTTTATGGAACAAAAAGCAAAACTAGTTAACTGTGTTCACTTACTCAGAGGTAAAATGTAGATAGGCTCAGAACGGACCTAGCTTTGAACTCCCGTTGTGAAAATTAAAGTGAAACTTAAAATCTTCCATCGCTCCAAATTCGTATGTTATAAATGGCATTTGTAAACAGTAACAGTACAGTACAGTTTTTAATCAGATAGAAAATTAACATGAGTGCAGTGCAAACACTGGCATATTGCCCCTGTTCCGTGATGTATTGAAGATAAGGTGAGACATATTAAAAATCTGTGCATGTAATGCGATATATTGAAATAAACCCAGCCCCCCCCGACAGATGGATGTATGAATGAATGAAAACAAGAGACTGACGTATCATCCTGACTAATCTAAGGTAGCAGTTATGAATAATTTCTGATTTTCATTGAAAATGACTCATTGGTCAGTCTTTCAGCTCCGATCTCTGGTCTGAAATTCATCTCTAATCCCATACTTTCCAAAAGAGGATGATGTCATGGGTCTGGAAGTGACCATCTCTGCTCTGGTTAGTTACTACTGATATAAAATATTATGTACATCTGTTAAACCAAAATGGATGGCACAACTAGGGTTGCAAAATTCCGGGAATTTTCAAAGTTGGAAACTTTCCATGGGAATTAACGGGAATTTATGGGAATTAACGGGAATTTATGGGAATAAACGGGAATAAACCAGGAATTTACTAAATTGAAGGTATGCTCTTAATAGGGAACTTAAATATAGTTGGGGAAAATATATTTTAGCATAATCCTGACTAAAACAACCAGATATCATGCAAGAACAGTTGAATATCTATGCTATTCCTCAATCACATGCACACATAGCACACTGCTTACTGCAGGGCTACAGAGGCCACGCCCCCTACATGCACTGTGCATTCCTCTGCATTTTTGTTAATTTTTGAATGGGTTGGGTCGGGGGGATGAGTAATATTTAACTCAACATTCATGTTTTTGTTCTTCAATGAAAGAATTGATTGTTCAATAAAATATTTAACACTTGATAAAGTTCTACTTACAAATACATCTGTTTTAATTGTATTATTTTGGATGGATGTCTTCTTATAACAAAACAAATATTTATGCTTGGATATGATACCTTTCCATTAAATTACCCTCAATTCCCAGTTAATTCCCATAAATTCCCATTAATTCCCATTAATTCCCATAAATTCCCATAAATTCCCATAATTCCCATGGAAAGTTTCCAATTTGGAATATTTCCAAAATTCCCCAGCTTAACTTCCCATGGAAATTTACCGGAAACTTTCCGGAAATTTACCGGAAATTTTCCACCCCTTTGCAACCCTAGGCACAACAAACAAAAAGTAAGCATTCAAAATGTAACATGTAACTATATAACATGATAAGTAGTGAATCAGATCTTACTGGTTGTGAGGTGGCCTGACTTGGCCAGCAGCTCCCAGACCTGATCCTGTCCTCTGCCTTCATTGTTGAACAGATGATACTTCCCTGCAAAGCTTTTAATGAAATCTGGAAGTACACCTTCTTCTTCTTCGAAGATAAAATCCTCCACTGTCATGTTCTTTAAGGCGTCACCTTTGGTGAAGAGTATATAACTCTTCTCCAGCCCCCGAGGCCCCAGGGCCCAGGCAGCAGTCTCCACAGCCTGCTGGTCCTCTTTGGTGAACCGATCTACTTTGACCACCACCAGAAACAGACACGGCCTGCTGGACTCCAGGACCTCCTGGCACCAGGTTTTAACGTCCTCCTTAGCATTTAATATTCCCGGTGTGTCAATGACTGAGATTTTTTTCCCGAAGATCTTTGCTGTTTCCTCGGAGCGTTGTGTCGTCACAGACCTGAAGGACAGCCTCGATTCAAATGCTTCCCGACCCAGGATGGTGTTTCCTGAAGCACTTTTCCCAACTCCTGTTTTCCCAAGAAGGACGATGGTGAGGTCTGGATCTGGATCCATTTTCAGACCATCAGACACACCTGTTGGAGTCAACATGGAGGTTTTTAGTTTCTGCTGCTATTACTACTACTACTACTACTACTACTACTACTACTACTACTACTACTACTACTACTACTACTACCTGTACCACCTGGCCATCCCTGCACACAAGATGCAGCTTTCACTGGTTTACTGTTTTTTACAAAACCTTATTTCCAAATCCTTTGTTTGACCCCATCATACCTGCAGAGTCTCTTAACTTTATCCTCCTCTGCTGTCAATACTCTGTCCTCCTCTCATATACTCTAACAGTTCCTAGAACAAATACCTCTCTTGATCGCTCTGCATTTCTATCATGAACATTCTTACAGATACAGGCAACTGTTTTCAACCCCCACAATAATCTATGATTTACAACTCTGGAAAACAGGTTCCAATTGTATTCATATGTATTGTGTATGATTTTATGTTATCTTATTGTCTGATGCATTTGTACCGCATCCAATGAACTGCAATAATCACTAACGCTGGGCAATTCAATTATGTCATGAACAGCTTTACAGGGCGCTGTCATGGACACTCAGAAATGCCTTTATTCTCATACTTGTGTCTGTTCTTGAATGATTTGTGTTGCTTTTATATTGTGTGGCATTCGGCTTACCGCCCTGTCTGTCTTTTTTCCCTTCCCTCTCTCCTTTTGTTTTACTGCCCGTTATTAATGATAATGCTGTTTGTTGTTTAATGTTGTCTGTCTGTTTTGTCCCTTAATGTTGAATGTTAGTATGTCTGAGGTTTTGTCTTATTCCCTCCCCTTTACCCCAAGAGGCTCTTGTCAGGCCGTCCTGTCAATAAGAATTTGTTCTTAAGTGACCTGCCTGTTAAGATAAAGGTTAGACAACATAAAATAAAAATACTATTACTACTGCTATTTCTGCTGCTATTAATAGGCTACTACTGCTGATACTACTACTACTACTACTATTATTACTACTACTACTACAATAATAATAATAAACTTTATTTATTTATGTAGCACTTTTCAAAACAGTCGATACACACTGAGCCAATCTGAGCTCTTCAGGAAGCCCATCCCATAGTTTAACACAACACTCTTTTTAGTGCGCGCGTGTGTTCATTAAGCCAGGGAAAAGACTTTGGCTTGGAGTTCCTTATTTTCATAGGTGCAATCGAGTCCAAAATAGATGTGCGTTTGCCATTTCAAAATTTGACTATTTACTATATTGTGCGTTGGAGCTGGAATGAAAGCTTGTTCATCACGCATCATAGAAATGCCTCAGAGAACTTAGTTGCAGAGCTTGAATTAAAAATATGTGAACAGACACGGGAGCAAGGTACAGGAGAAATGGACTGCATTTATTTATATAGCACTGGGATATCATTAAAAACAATGGCCTTATGGTCAGATATAGTTCAGATACAGTTATCTATTACAGTGACTGAGTCAAGACTGATACCAGACGATAGCACAAGGTCCAAAGTGTGTTCCTTATCATGGGAATGCATATAAAAAACTGAGAGAGGCTAAAAGAACCAAGAAGGTTTAAAAAATCAGTAGTGAGAATATTAGGACAGTAAATGAATGTTAAAGTCCTGGAGTATCAGTATCCTGTCAAATTTGGGCATAGTAAGTGAAAGGAGCTCTGGGAACTCAGAGATAAAATTAGCATTAGGTTTAGGGGGTCTAGAGATCACGAGACAAAGCAATTGAATCTTTCCTCTAATAATGAATCTCAGCAGTTCTCAGGTGGTAAAGAGGTGGTTGAGCTACTGAAACTACTGTTACTGTTAGAAATAACTGACAATCCCCCACCGCTACCAGAAGACCTAGGCTGGTTGAAAAATGAAATATTTGGAGGGAAGGATTCAATTAGGGGAATTAAGTCGCCTTCGCTCAACCAGTTTTCTTGCCTGGGTCCAGACCTTTGACTCCGCCCACTCCACTAGTTGACTGATTCTGGTCTGACATCGTGACATGAAACAGCGGTTTCTCTGTTGAAAAACGATCGGTCTGATGAGCGCCGGGTGGGACAAAGGATTAGCCAATCAGAGCCAGGGGGGCGGGACTAACGCTGTCGTCAAGCTGTTGTCAAGCTGTGAGCCGGAACCAAGGAGTAATAACAACAATGGAGACGCTATAGACAAGATGGACGCTGCTATCCAGGCTGTTCTGAATCCATTAAAAGTCGTCGTACTTTGTTTTTACTTGGCTCCGTGTCGTCAAAGATCCTCTATACTGTCTGAACCGTCTCTGGTGTTGTCATGGCTACGCATCAACGTCGACTTAAAATGACGTTAGATTCAGGCGGATACGTTGGTCTCTAGTGATCGGTTAGGGAAAATCGAATCCCCCTCCCCCACGGAAATCTGTTAGAGTGGAGGCAATGAAGACTGAAGATGGAGACGGAGTGGAACGAGTCGACAGTTCAGTCTATCAGGCAACCAATTTTCCATTATTATAAAAAAGTCAAGGCTATCAGATATAATAATATCTTAGTAGTAAAAGATTTGTTTGAAAGAGATCTTACTATGTTCAGCAGGTGAAATCTTGGGTCCTACAGGGGACGGAGACTCGAACCTTGTGCCGCCCACTACTGGAACTACAACTACAACTGCGACTACTACACTGTTAGAGGAGGGAGGACGGAGACAGTTATCAGGTCCTGAAACACCCGAAGCAGTGCTATGTAGCCACTGAAACACTGGGACTGGTGTTTAGGTGGGGCTCAAGTTTAAACACTAATATCAGTATGTGGGAGCACTTTAAACACAATATGTTGGTTTTGAAACACAAAACATGGTAAATCAATACTAAAGTGAGGGTTTTGGAGCTATGCCCAGTTTTAAGTGTTTCAATTCACATGTATGAGTCTGCAGACACACAAAGAGTGTTTTGAAAGTTTG
>NW_027284180.1:2500-33256 GCF_046629955.1 Centroberyx affinis | reverse complement strand
TAATCACTTTCTATCTGCTTTCTGTGTGTGTGTCTGTGGCCAAATATGTCTGGGTTTTGTGCTGCTTTTGCACAGCTGTGTGTGTGTGTGTGTGTGTGTGTGTGAGAGAGCAGTATGGAGAGACAGATAGGGACACTCTTGGGTCACTGGCAGACACTGTGTGTTATTGTTCATGAATGTCAGGACACGCACCACCACACAACACACACACAGTCCTGTAAACAGTTATTAAGATTTCTGGCTTTCAAAAGTCACTTTCCAGCCTCCACTCTGTTTTGGAACAAAAACTCTCCCTGCTCTCTGCCCACTGGCATTTCAAGACACTCCAATCCAAGTTCCCACTGGTCACCAAAAAAACTAGACAGAGGTCACAGATTCCTTAATGCCCCTTCAATACTGTACTGCTAAGATGTGAAAGGTCTGTTCTGTCTGAAACACTGTCTGCTTCCGGAACTGAGTTGCTTGCTCATGCACACATACAATTCAGTCACATAGCGACTGAATTGCTGCTAACCCCCGAAGTCCATGATCCACTACAGCCATATTGATCCATTCAAAACATCAACGTCACATCAACGCCACGCTGATGGCGACTGATGATGTAATACCTTTTGAAGGTATTACATCATTGGTATTGAAGGAATTTGAAGGTAACTCACTGAATGAATCATACAGTATCATGCTTACACCATGAAGTAGTGTGCTGTTTGGGTGTCACACATGACCGCTATGAATGAATTAATAAACAAGGAAGTTTGAGAATTTGGGATTTTGTTGTGACTGTGGTTGATTGAGGCTATTTTTGGAGAGTAGTCAGCCACCTCTGAAATCATTACCAAGTTAAAGCAGGTGGATAACAACTGCTGAAACGATTAGTAGATTAGTAGATTAGTAGATTAGTCCATCGTCAGAAAATGAATCGATTTATCATGAAAAAATACCAAACACTTGCTGGTTACAGCTTCACAAATGCTAAGATTTGCTGCTTTTCTCTGTTTCATATCATTATAAAATGAATACTTTGGGGTTTCTTTGGCTGCTGCTCAGACTAAGTCATTTGAAGACACCACTTTGGACTCCATAAGCACACATATGCATGTATGAGCTAGGAGAGCTTTTAGGAAACCAAGCCCTGTCTTGCATGGCTTTATGTGTGGAACGATTTCAAGCTTGTGCTGCTCCCTCATTTGAATTTCTTGAGTTAACAGACCTCAGCTATTCATTTCAAAAAGATGTTTTCCTGCGAAAAAATAAAATCCATCTGGATCATTTTCCACTGCCCTTGACTGTTTCCTATTTTCCTAAAGCTACCTCATAATAGAGTATCAACTGCAGATAGTCACAAAACAGCTCTTTCCTCTTCCAGTGCCAAAGCAATCTCACCTTGAAATGAAAAGGCTTTGTTAAAATGCTTTGTTGTGAATAAACAGACTTGATTTTTTCCTTTCTGGCAAAGGGATGAAGGATGAAATGCTTTATACTCCTCATACGCTGTACTATGAAGCCCAGACATCAAATCACAGCTCTGAAAGTAATTACACCATGGCACAAAAATGCTCTCCGTATGGCTGCAATGGGAGTGCACACGTGGTCCAATCTGTTCCCCATTGTACATTCCATTCTCCAAAGAGGAAGGTGCTGCATGAGAAGGAACATTTGCTGTGAGAAGCGGAGGCCAGCAGATAACCAAAATCATTAGTTCAAACAGGACTGGGGCCAAATCACATTTGCTTCCAGTCAAATCAAAATGTAAACAGAAACTGTAATTAATTTGCTAATGACAGAACATTCAGTCTTATTTTTTGCTAGAGGTTGAATATGGCAACCTTCTCATGCCAAAATAATTTCAATATTTATACTGGAACTGGACTATCAGAGTGGTCAGGAGCAGGACTTCTTCAGTTTCACTGCAGCATCTCTCCTGAGGCAGTATGAGTATCAAATTCAATAGGCCATTGACCGTACAAATCAATAGCACTATTGTTTTGTATTGATTTTACTTTGTATTGATCATTTTTATTTTTGCACTTAGCGCTTTTTCCACTTTTCTAGGTCTACTAACTGTGTTTGCCTGACTGATTTGTGTATTTATTCTTCTTTTTACGGTCACTGGCTTATTGTATGAGGGCTGAACACACAGTATGTGAACCTGATGTCCTTTCTTGTGTCTATCCTGAGCTCATTGAGACAAATCCCAAGCAACCCTGGTTGATATGGCAACAAATGACTGAAAATTAATTTCCTAAATTGACTAAATTGAAATTGACAAACAAATATTCAAATAGAAATCACCATTGTTTGCAACGAGACGCTAAATACCTCCTCGTCTCTCCTACCCTTTTCTTCTCTTCTTTTCTTTCCTTTCCTCTCCCCTCAGACTCCTATTCCCTGCGCCCCTCCTCATCTCCTCCCACTTCTCCTTCCCTGCCCTTCCCACTCCGTCGTCTCCTGTTCTTCCGTCGGCTTCCCCTCCTCTCTTCCCACGATCTCTCCTCTCTCTCCCCGTCTCTGCCTCTGCTTCCCGTCGCTCTGCTCGAGCCGCTGTTTGGACTTTGTAGATACTTTGTGACCACAAGCAGCCTGCGGACACAACACTTACAGATGTGATTTCTATGGACAAGCTGCACACACATAACGCACACGTGAGAGAGAGAGAGAGAGAGATAGAGAGAGAGACATCCTCGCCCAGCAGTGTGTTTTTTACGAGGCTCTCTCTCCTTGTCTAAATGCTCTGAGGGAACGGGGGGAACGCAGCCACTCCAAACCCATCAGGCATCATAAAGCAAATGGCTTTCAGCACTGAGCTGTTATAACACGTCCACTATAAAGACCACAGCTCACTATAAACACAGCCGTGTTACCATACTTATTCCAGCCTTTATTTAACCAGGCTGATGTGGGCTGATAACGTAGTTTTAACATTTTATTTATCCCCTGTTAACGGTTCTCTCTCTCTCTCTCTCCCCCCTTCTCACCTCTCCCTCTCTTTCTGCCACCCACTCTTTTGTTTACTGGACGTGCGCCATGTTCACAAAACATAATACTGTACATCATGAATGTTCAATGATACACACACCGCCTTCGCAGGCAGACAGGGAGCAGATGGCAATAGGATAGTGTCCCTCTCGGAGTTTGTACTCGCAGCAGATTGAGTGGGAGGCAAAGCGCCTCTGAAGTCACTTTCGTTGGACTGTTTATCCTTCCTATTGTTCTCTATCCAATCGGTCTTCATTTTTGCACAAAGCCAACGCTTCAAAAGCCGCAGACAGCTGGACAGAGGGAACGCAACGCTTTCATTCTATACACACACTTCAGATGTAGTGAGACGTAGCTGCATTTGCATCATCCCATCGGTAAATAGCGGATGAGAAGAGATGCAGTTGGTCTGGCTGCTGTTTTTTAACTGTGCTTGCAATTCATCCCTTGTTGGCTCTGTCACTGGCAGTAATTAAACTGTGCTGTGTCGTAAACACGCCAAATAAACCCCAAGGCCACTAGGACATATAGAGCATATATGAGGTCTGCATTCACTGAATTAAATGTCTTAGTCAGTGAGATTCTATCAGCCAAGTTAATCTTCAGGAGTGAGTGGAACGTTACTTTCCTCACCTTGATGACCTTAATACTCATTTCGCACTGGCTAAATGATCAAAGACCAAGACCATGCAAAGAATCACTAATAAGAAAAAAAAAGTTTTCAGTGAAGCGTTGGAAAATATACTTTCTTTAATATTTTTTTTCACAAACTTCACAGACCCTGATGACCCTGTTTTATAGAGCTTATGCTGACTTTTGTATATATGAAGGTGGCCAGTGAGATAGCAGGAGTACAGTTCAGCAGGCTTAGTGACAGATGCAGCAAACAGGTGGTAAACAAAGGAAATGCCATCATGTCTGACTGTGGCATTCCCTTCCATTCTGTGTTTAAGGTGCAACCCTTATGCCAAAAACAGGCATAGGGCTTCCTTTATCCCCACTGCCCTAGGCCTCCTAAATGTTGGTAGAGAGATTATTGTTGATCATGATGTTCAAGGTAATGATGTTGATAACAGTCTTATGCTGCTTGTTGTGCCTCTTAGTCTTATGTTGTTTTTTAAAGAGTAACTCCACACTAAAACACTTTTTACAACTAAACTATTGTTTAGTACTATTTAGTTATGAAATACAACAACGCCGGTCATATTGTCAACATCTGAGCACAAACCTGGCTCAGTATTTATCTCACTAACTCTCGCTCAGTTTGCCCTCCAGTGGTTACAGTAAAATTCAGTTGAAGATGCAGCCTCATACAAGGGCACTTGTCCTATAAGATACATCATTTGGTAAAACAAACGTTCCCACCCCCAGTATAAAAGCCGATTTGAGACACTCCACCCTGTTCCTCTTCTCACCAACCGGCCCGAACCCCAAACCCCTCCCTCTCCTCTCCCCCGCTCTTCACGCCCACTTTCTTGCCTTTTTTCAAAATCACGCAGTAGGCGGAGAGACGCTCAGACTGGGTGCAAAATTACTCTTTGACACTTGCTGGGAAACCAATTGCCCACCGGGGACAATAAAGTTGAAAGCTGAATTTGAACGTGAACACACCCGTGTTGTAGCGGCACACAATCTTTTCAGGTGTAGCTGTATAGTGATTGTAAGTGATGCATATGCCTTTCGCTTGCAACTGATTTTCCCACTGCAAGCCAAGTCAATAGACGCTCTCTCCATCACCAGTTTCAATCTACCTCACACCGATAACAGCCTGCTTATCTCATCAGCTCGCAAAGCAGCAACTGATTGCAATACGGCTGCCAATTTAGATAGTTAAGATACCTGCTTGCCAAGTCATTGAGGACTAAATACACGGGGCATGGCTTTGAGGCAGATCTGCTTTAGTTTCCCCCGCAGGCATTTGGCCGGACGCCACACATTTACAGATGATGGAAGCCGAGATTTCATGGGTCATTCATAATGCACTGGGGCATCACACGGGGGTGGGAGGGTGGCATACATAAATGTGTGTGTGTGTGTGTGTGAGAGAGAGAGAAAGAGAGAGAGAGAGAGTGAGAGAGAGAGAGAAAGTGAGAGAGAAAGTGAGAGTGAGTGAGAGACAGAGAGATAGAGAAACTCAAAGGAGTAGATGTGTACATGAATGTGTGTATGTGTGTGTGTGTGTGTGTGTGTGTGTGAGAGAGAGAGAGAGAGAGAGGAGTGGATATGCATATGTGAATGTGTGTGTATGTGTGTGTGTGTGTGTGTGTGTGTGTGTGTGTGTGTGTGTGGAGGAGGAACCTTGGTCTGTTTGGATCACCCTGCTCTCTCTGCGACAGTTGATACGATTCAGCCTGGAATTCCAAACCACGTTAAGGAAACCACTCCTCTCATTTTCAACGCTAAGGAAAGGGAGTAAGTGTGTGTGCGCACGCACATCTGTACGCATCTGCATGCCACACGCTCAAGCACTCCAATCAATCAGTCCATCTCTGTGTGCTCTCTTTCTCTCTCTCTCTCTTTCTCTCTCTCACACAGTCACACACACACATTCACGTGGAGCTAAGGAACAGGAAAGCACAGCTGAGAACACAAGGAGCGACAGCAGGGCAGCGGTCCCTTGTGTTTAACATACAAAGACTGCCTATACTTTGGGTTTGTGTGGGTTTGAGGGTTTTGTGTGTCCAGCAGTGAATTCCAATGTGGGCCCCAAGACTGGAGAACAGTGGTGGTTAGACTGGAAATGACTAGGGAGAGCACTGGACTGTGGTTTTTCTGCCAAATGTTGTACCCTGCCTATGAAATGAAAAACAAATGTACCAGTAATCACTAAAAAGTAACTAATAAACAACCAATGTTTATGTTGATCTACTATTCCTTCACCGAATCAAGTGCTTATGTTTTTCAGTTCACCTCAACTAGCGATGAAGGAGAACCTAAGTCAACTAAGGCAGTGATGTACACTTCTATTAGACCCAGTGAGAAGACTCTTACACATTTAGTGGTCATTCATTCATAAAAGTCTGAAAACAGGAGAACAACCAGAAGAGAAGAGAAGAGAAGAGAAGAGAAGAGAAGAGAAGAGAAGAGCGGGCAGAGTTTCCCCCTTTGGTTTCCGTGCGGCAGTTCAAACCAGCAGCCTGTCTGCTCTGCATGTGGAACCAATTAGAAATGGGAGACTATGGGGACTGCTTGAAAGAAGGATGGTCGCCCGTCACCCGATAGGAAAATGCTGTTTTGACTTGCCAGCCCGGCTATTAGAAAAGTTTTACGTCTTTACAAATAACTTGGCGGAATGAAAATGTCCCAGTGTCACTTTGATTGGTGTATTTGTATCTTTTATGTTCTATTATCTACTCTGCATGTAGGTTCACAGAGTTTGAGTACACTTTCCTTTGTCCTATAGTTGTTGTTGAGATGACTAAAATCTATAGATAGATAGATAGATAGATAGATAGATAGATAGATAGATAGATAGAGCGTCATACACTGTACATTATAATGAACAGCTACATCCAGTCATGTTAAGTCCAGGTTCAGTAGCCTGTATATAGTGTTAACTGATAATGTCAACAGTTTGCATACTGTGGCAGTGGCAATTAATTCAGTAGAGGTTAACACAATGGTAGAATGTATCAGGATGACTGTTTGGATTATAGGTTTCACTGCCTGCACTGTTATCACCCACCTCCAGTATAAATAGTTATGTAATTCTAAGCTTGTATTAAATCACATCAAACCATGTAGATATTCTCAGATGGGATGCAGTCTTATCAAATGATGGTCCTTAACATGAAAAAGTCTAGTAGAAAATACTAAAATTGCAAAGCTAAAAAAAAGTGCATTTATTCCTACTTTAATGCTTGACAACAAAACGATCACAACGTGAACTGATAACTTTCAAGTTTGACTGCGTTGCACAAATCTCGCATCTGCAGGTCCTGGATCTGCCGACTCAGCACTCCGCTCAGCCAAAACTTTTCGGAGACTCAGATTGTGCTGCACTGTTGCACACGATACGACTGAAGGGGGGAAACTACAGTGTAAAAAAAAAAAAATCTTACCATTGTTTATAATCCCAGTCGAGTGCATTCCACTTCAGCGTCTTTCAAGTTATTTATCCTACAAACATCCCGTCGATAAGAGCTTGATGGATCTCCACACACTCTGGACAGCCAGTGGTCCTGAAGTTGCAGCCGTATACAAGTCAGTCATCTCCGCTTGGTTAGAAGAATCTATTCACAGCCTAGTCATTGCATTAATTATTTTTTTTTGGCTTTTATCTGACGAAATGGCCCAACCAACAGTACCGTGCATTTTTCTTCATTGTAAAGTTAAGGTTAACCGACACCCAAGCGCAGCCGTTTCTCCCAAGGGACCCGAGCAGCTCCGTGCAAGCATCTGGGAAAGTTGATTTCAAAGTAAAAGCCCTCTGTTTTAGGGGGCAGGAGACGCGGCTGTTTATTGGGTGAGGGATTTCTGACTGGAGTGAAATCTGAGAAGAGTCTTCCCTTCTCTTCTTAATAACGTGTTTCCCAGCTGCCAGAAAACTGCAGGCAGACCTGACACAGAGAATAGGCTAAGGTCGCCTATTCCTTCAAAACACCAGCTTTACAGGTTCACTCATATTTTGGGGGGAAACAAATGAGTTTACTTTAGCTGAAAGCGAGTCCAGTAGTTTTTGTGTTTGTAATGGAGAGCAAATATCAATCAAAGAAAAAAATCCAAAAATCATTTACCAAATAATAATATCCAGCCAGTCATCAGTCTTTGCTCCACATGGCGTGAATATCGGCAGGTTAGAGTTGGTGGCAAATGATTTCAGATGCATATCTTATATGGTTTGTGTATTGATGCCCTGATTTAATGAAATGCTGACATGAAACGTGATATGCATTCACATCACATTTAGGTGTCAGGCCTGATCATGAGAGAGAAAGGCAGGCTGCTGGGATTCCCTGGAGATAAATGGGATCATCAACTGCTGTGTCATTGCCAATAATTGCCAGATATTTTTGGGTGAAGTCTGACCTCTATGGGTGACTGTATGGGTTACACTGTTCTTATCTGTAACACTGAGAGGTTTTTTATTCAACCAATTGAATAATACACTACCAGTCAAACATTTAGACACATCTGATTGAATTTACTATGTGTTTCATTATCTTAAAGCCATTTTAGTCTAAAGGCTTATGCTTAAATGTTTGAAATGAGTGTTTTTTAGACAACATATACAATATAAATAGTGAAGTTGATGCCTATATTTCTTTCCAAAGTCCTTGCCTTGCAAAAAGGGCAGCTACTTTGAAGAATCTAAAATATAAGATTTGTTTTGATTTGTTTAACACATTTTTGGTCACTGCATAATTCCATTTGTGTAATTTCATAGTTTTGATGTCTTTACTATTATTCATAAAATGTGGAAATATATGGCGTGCACAATTATATTTTTATAATGGCATATCACATTTATATATATAAATATACAGTATATATATTTTTCTGCCTTAAGATATATATATTTCTCAGCCTTTAGCTGCCTAATCAGTTGAACCAAAACAGGGTCTGTGTGTCATGAAGAGCAGAATTCTACTGTCAGTGACTCAACAGTAAGTCCATTCCGTCTTCCACAGAAACACACAATGAACCTTTTTCCTGAACACTCTCAGGTCATTTGTGCCACCAGTATCAACAGTGTTTGAGTGCTTTTGCGTCTACTCTGTAGTTGATATCGTTTGGTTGTAGGTTTGATTGTTTAGTCTTTCCTGCAGTATTGATTTGTCCTCCAGTAACACAACATCCATGGACTGGTTGGAAGAAGACAGGGTCATCTATAGACCCATCAGTAGGGGCATCCCTACTGAAGCTCCTCTGGTTCCTCTGAGCCTCCCTGCTTCAGCTCCTCTGGTTCCTCTGAGCCTCCCTGCTGAAGCTCCTCTGGTTCCTCTGAGCCTCCCTACTGGAGCTCCTCTGGTTCATCTGAACCTCCATGGTGAAGCTCCTCTGGTTCCTCTGAGCCTCCCTACTGAAGCTCCTCTGGTTCCTCTGAGCCTCCCTGCTTCAGCTCCTCTGGTTCATCTGAGCCTCCCTGCTGAAGCTCCTCTGGTTCCTCTGAGCCTCCCTACTGGAGCTCCTCTGGTTCATCTGAGCCTCCCTGGTGAAGCTCCTCTGGTTCCTCTGAGCCTCCCTGCTTCAGCTCCTCTGGTTCCTCTGAGCCTCCCTGCTGAAGCTCGTCTGGTTCCTCTGAGCCTCTCTACTGAAGGTCCTGTGGTTCCTCTGAGCCTCCCTAGTGAAGCTCATCTGGTTCCTCTGACCCTCGGTACTGAAGCTCCTCTGGTTCCTCTGAGCCTCCCTACTGAACCTCCTCTGGTTCCTCTGAGTCTCCCTACTGAAGCTCCTCTGGTTCCTCTGAGCACAGTATCCATGGACTGGATGGAAGGAGACAGGGTCATCTATAGACCCATCAAGGTATGTGAGCATTATTTTATTGCAGTTAAACTGTAAAGATTTTGAGTTGTAATTAAAAAGTAGCATAAAAAGCTTTTGACTGACATTATCTCATTTCCTTCAAAGGCACTGTTCTGTGTGTCGATATATGAGCAGACTCTACAGCTCTGCTGGGAGAGGAAGTATTATCTGTCCCAAGTAAGAACCACTTTTGTTTCAGGCACACACAAAACAAAACACCTCATAAATTCTGCTAGTGTCTCTTATGCTTATACATGAGGACATCTGACTGTTTCCATTCTGTTGTAGAAAAAACTGATGGTGCATTTGCTGAGGCTTCAGCAGCAAAAGCAGGTCCCATCTGAACTCACAGCTGAGGACATGACTGACTGGCTGGTGGAGCAGGGCAAGAAATCTCTCAGGGAGCGGTAAGATTAACTGAGACACATACAGACAGTCCACAACGCAATCTGTCATCAACTCTGCTCATGTTAAGCTAGTCTGTTTCTAAAGAAAAGAAAACAGAGCAACAGTTAAGATTACCCTTCTGTTTTCTTTCTGTTTGAAGATTGTGGATGTATGAGCTTGAGGGTTTTGATGAAAGTGTTCAGCCTCTCCTCTCGCTGGTAAGACCATGATCATAAAAATAGTTTGGAGTAAATCACATAACAATAGTTTGATCCTGTAAATATGTCAGATCTGAATGGTGCATCCTATTTCTTGTTTCAGGTGTGGGAGGTGAACATCAGTATGAAAATGAGAGACATTGAGTTTGAAGCCCGAATGGTGCTCAACTCACCAGACGCAGACAGTCCTCGTTTTCAGTAAGTCACATTTATGAGATAAGATAAAAACTGAATGATTCCCATGGGGAAATTGTGTCTTTGCAGCAGCCAGGAAAGAAAAATAGAAAATGTGTATTTCTTTTTTTTTCTCACTTGTTTTTATTGAGTTTGCACAAAGATATAGACTGAGCAGCACATCAGCAGCACATCAGCATTAACACAAAAAATAGTACAGTAAAATACACAAACAAAAATAAAAATAACAATGAATAGTTGTCTGGAAATATCTCAATATTCATACAAATCTATGTTAATTAGGCATTAATTTAGTCGGTGTCATATCTCACATAAATGTTCCATTTTTCCCAGTTCTTTTTAAATGTATTCTCTTTGACTCTCAAAAGCTATGTCAACTTTTCCATAACAAAAATGTCTTGGACAATTTCCAGCCACTGTCCCTGTTTTTGGAGTGTTTACATTAAGCCAATTTCTGGTAACGGCTTTCTTACTTGCTGCAAGTAAAACTTTAGTCAAGTAGAGATCTTCTCTTATCACAACATCTTCAATGTTCCCAAGATACATCACAGGGCAGGTATTTGGAATTTCATATCCCAAAATATTTTTAACAACCGCATTGACATTTTTCCAATATAGCCTTATCTTTGTACAAATCCAGAAAATATGCGAGTGGTCAGCCTCCATGCTCCCACACAGCCTCCAACATTGTTGTTGTGCAGTAAGTTGCCTGCTTTTTATTTTGGGTGTTATGAAAAAGCGAGTTAAATTCTTCCAGCAGAATTCCCTCCATACTAGTGAGTTTGTGGATGTACATTGTGTCTCACACATTTGATACCACTCTTCCTCTGTTATTTAAATCTTTAACTCTGCTTCCCATTTTGCTTTTATGTAGAGCGTTGTTTCCCACCTCTACATAAAAGCAAAATGACCCGAGTCCCCTTCTGTTTGTATGCATCCACAATCACCCCAATCACATTATTTGAAGTTTCATCTGGTTCCGACCTTATCTCTTTTGTAAAGTAGTCTCTTAACTGCAAGTATCTAAAAAAGTCTTTGTTTTCAAGACCATACTTTGCCTTTAAATCTTGGAAGCTCATAAATTCACCATTTTCTGAAACTGTACACATTGCCGTTATGCCTTTTTGTGCCCATTCTTTGAATATTGGGTCATGCACCCCTGGCTTAAACTTTGAGTCATATGCAAACCACCTCAGTGTGCGAACCCCTCTCTTTAATTTGTATTTTTCTACTATGACATTCCATATTTTTAGTGTAAATTCTACTATTGGACCAGGGGTCTGAGTTGAGCTGCATAAAAATATTCCCTAAGGTTTGGTAAAGCCATTCCCCCCTTACTTTTAGGCACTTGAAGTGTTGTAAATTTTATTCTGGGCTTTTTGCTATTCCAAATGAATCCAGAGATCATCTTATCCCAGGCTATGAATTTGTTTTGGGGAACATTAATTGGGAGGGATTAGAATAAATAATTAAGAAAACTTCTTATTGTTTTTTCATCAGCTGATGGTGGTTTGGAATAGAGTTATTTAAAGTACTCAAATATTCAAATATTCTTTCTATCTCATCTGGCTCATGTAATAATTGATTGGTTTGAGGGTCCCTTATTTTATGAATTGTATTAGAGGCCTGCTGTTTACGCAGGCGTCTGGCCAGGAGTCTAGTTGCTTTTGGACCTGATTCATAATAAGTCTGCTTTACAAATCTTGCCCTTTTTTCTATATCTCCCCTGAGGATCTCATCTATCTTCCCCCTTGTTTCCTTAATTTGTTGTAATACCGACTGATCATCCGTGTTTTTATGTTTTTTCTCCAGTTCTCTCAATTTTTCTACTTTGTGTTTGTATGTGGCTAGCCGGGCCTTTTTTTGTGATGTTGTCAGGGCGATCAGCTTTCCACGAATAACTGCCTTCATAGCATCCCACAGTATTACAGAGTCCACATCCCCATTATCATTCTCTTCTATATACCTTTTTATCATCTTTTTATCATCACATTTGCCTTATTATTCAAAATACCCACATTGAGCCTCCATACAGTATTTATTTTTCTACTATTCAGGTGTATTGACAAGCTGATCGCATTGTGATCTGATACATCTGCCACCCAGATTTTACACTCTATGACCCTGTGACTTTCACCAGTACTCATTAAAAAATAGTCAATTCTTGAGTAGACAGAATGAGGTACTGAATAGTGTGTATAGTCCCTTTCTAAAGGGTGAAGTTATCTCCAAACATCAATTAATTCCATTTCCTGCACTGATGTGTTAATAAATTTGGACAGATGCATCTGGTTTTTCTTTTTTTGCTTGTTGTATCAAAACTATGGTTCATAACCACATTAAAGTCCCCTCCACATATCAATATAACCTTCAAATACCTAAGGCAATAATGTCAAACAGAGTTTTGAAAAAACATTTGGTACTCTCTGGGGGGCATATACATTAATCAGTGTCACCACTTTGTTTTCTAGCTTTCCTTTAACTAATACATACCTTCCCTCTTTGTCCCTGACTTCTTTATGGCATTCAAATTGGACTGCATTTGTGATAAGGATAGCCACTCCCCTTTTCTGGCTAGGTTTGTGGGAACTATAAAATGCATTTCTAAAACCAAAGCGTTTCAATTTCTCATGTTCTTGTTGAGGCAGGTGGGTTTCTTGTAAAAATAGTACTTGAGCCTTTTCTTTTTTCAATTTAGCCAGGACCTTGCTCCTTTTAACTGGATTATTCGTCCCATTTACATTAAGTGACACCAGTGTTATATTGTTATGTCGCATTTAAATTACCCAATCCTGCGTTGCATTCATAAACGTCCAGACAACTTAGAATTGCACAGGCCTGAACATCTGGACAACTTGTGCTAAATAAAGAAAATAAAGAAAAAACAGTTGACTTCCAAGTTCAGGTGATTCCTCGCCACCCTGAGTTGGCAGGCAGAGGGGAAAGCCTCCTCCCAGAGGGCCCCTCACTAGAGGTGAAACACGCCATTTCACGCATCCTAGTAGTCCAACGTCATCCGATAGCACTTATTTTGTAGTCCAAATGAAGTCTTCAGCATTGATCAAAAATAATTTAGCCCAATGTAATACCAGCATCAAAAAAGAATAAAAAGAAAAGAAAAGAGGGAGGTCACGTCCCCACCAGTCGGTCCTTGTTTGTATTGCAAAGTAAACCCAAAAGTAAATAGATAAAATGTCCTTCAAAGTCGAAATAAGAAACGCAGCATCGTCTCATTATATGGATGAAATATATAGCCTACAAGGAAATGGCGTGCAAATATTTGGAACATTTATATTGATTTAAGATTCACGCCACAGGCAAAAGTCACATAATGGTCATTTAGCTTAACACTGCTGGTTCTACAAAGGGGCTAACGAAATTTCACATACCGTGACAAAATAAAGATTAGTTCACTAACAAAGACCACGCCACTATGAGATGTATTTAGATGGTTAATTGAGGGAAAGAGGGGTCGAGGGTGGAGGGATGAAATAAGGGTCGAGGGTGGAGGGATGAATCAGGGGTCGAGATGGAGGGATGAATCGAGGGGGTCGGATGAGTTGGGTTCGATGGATGCTCGAGGAACCAGGGAATTGAGACTCAGGGTGGGGGCACTGTCTCGCTGATGGGGAGTCTTCTTGGCTCCATCATATCCCCCTGTGGTTCCTGTACTGAGAGAGAAGAGCAAGGGGTTGGGGAGGGAGGGATGAGAGAAATGAGACATGCGAGAGAGAAAAGGTCATGGTTAGGCGCGTATAAATAGGGTGAAGCAGGACATTGAATGTGTGCTTGAGGCGTGGTCTTGTTCCCGAACGTTAGTTATAATAATAATAACTTCATTTGGAGGGGATCCGCTCAAACGCCGGTCTTGTTCCCGTCTTCACTCCTCTCCCCGGCGCGTTGCCATGTCGTAGCCTGAAGAAAGCGCCCCATCTCTGGGTCCGGCTCCGTAGCTCTGCGGCCTGGTGTCTGTCTCCACGTAGTGGCCTCTCCTCCTCAGCTCCTGCGCTGTGTCTTGTGCACTATAGTATGTGCGTGTTCCCGAGTCCCAGTGAATGCGCATCTTGTCCAGCGGGGTCTGGAAGCGGATACCTTTCTCCTTCAGGACCCTCTTTCCCGTGTATGCCTTGCGCTTCTGGACAACCTCGTTGCATAATCGTGATCGAATGATAGGCGTCGCCCTTCGATCATTATCTTCTTTCCCCAGGCCTTTTAGGCCTCAATACCATTTCTTTGATATTACACTCCAGAAAATTTACCACTATGGACCTAGGTGGCGCATTCCGCTCTGGTTTACGAGTCAGAGCTCTATGAGCGCGCTGGATCTGTCGGTTGGTGTCCGCTGTTAGTGCGAGTTTACAGAAATTGCTCCACAAATTCAGACATGGAGTTGCCTTCTTTCTCTTCGGGCACGCCATAAATGCGAATGTTATTTCTTCTAGATGGTCCTTCCAAATCTGCTTGTCCTGCATAGCTTTCTATTTTTTCATTGATTTAATCAGCGCATCCTTCATAGCCATGTTAATTGTCTCAGCCTCATCAATTCGTGCTTCTGCTTCATTCAGTCTAGTTTCATGGGCGTGTATTCGTGTGGAGTTAGCAGAAAGTTTTTGGTAAATTTCCTGCTTCAGATCTTTGAGTTCGGTTTTCATGTCTTCTTTGAATTCTTCTCTAAGTTTGTGTAAGTCCACTTTATGCTCAGCCCTCGTGTATTTCCTTACCGATACTGTGGAGCACTGAGCGCATGGTTTCGGCCGAGTCGTCGTTTGAGCATTGAGCGTCGTCCGTCTCCGGTGAATTATTTCCTTCTTGTCTGTCATGTTTCTTTTGACTTCTAGTTTTAACTCCCCCACTCATTCCAATAAAGATTACAACAATTTGTGTTACAATTAGTGCATTTAGGGGGTTGGTTTTAACTCGCTATCGGGAGCTCAAAATTAAGCAGCCATCTGTGCCTCACCACCGGAAGTCAGAAAATGTGTATTTCAACTCATTTTGAGCACCTCTCATCAACAGAGACCCTCAGATCATGCGACTGGCTGAAAAAGCCACCAGGAGCCTGATGCACAAGCAGCAGCGGCCCAGCTCCAGCCTCCTCGGCCCCCAGGAGGTGGCGATGCTGGTTGTGCCCAAAGTGCTGCAGGGCTTCTGGATTCATCCGGCGAGCCTCTCGTGTGTCATGCCCTCACTGCAGCTCAGCGACCTGGCTGTCGGACTCACCAAAGCAGTTCAGGACAAGCTCTCCGCCTCTCTGACCTCCATGGACCGCCAGGCTGCCTTCTCCCGCTCCATCCGGGATGAGAAGGTCCTTTCTATCCAGGAGAAGGTGAGAGAGAAATACACACCAGACCTCCTCGTGAAGGAGCTGAACCGCTTTGGGCCAGAGCTGCTGACCAGGATCGCTGAAGTCACAGTGGGGGAAATCTGTGTGATGTTCGAGCCACAGAAACACACAGAAATGTCTGTGCTGATCACCAAAGAGGTAAGAAGACCTGCTGCATACATGTATGATAGAGTAGTCGCATTAGATACAGTGGAGTAAAAACAAACACTTTCATTCAACACTCTCCCTCTTCAGGTGGAACTAGTTGATTCCACTCAGCCAGCTGTGGTTGATGGAGCTGTGAACTCAACCCCATTTGATGGAGGTTTGAGCGAAGAAACAACACCAAGCCCAGAAATGGACTCTGCTGTTGCTACAGCTCCTCTGGTTCCTCTGAGCCTCCCTGCTGAAGCTCCTCTGGTTCCTCTGAGCCTCCCTGCTTCAGCTCCTCTGGTTCCTCAGAGCCTCTCTACTGAAGGTCCTGTGGTTCCTCTGAGCCTCCCTAGTGAAGCTCATCTGGTTCCTCTGACCCTCGGTACTGAAGCTCCTCTGGTTCCTCTGAGCCTCACTGGTGAAGCTCCTCTGGTTCCTCTGAGTCTCCCTACTGAAGCTCCTCTGGTTCCTCTGAGCACAGTATCCATGGACTGGATGGAAGGAGACAGGGTCATCTATAGACCCATCAAGGTATGTGAGCATTATTTTATTGCAGTTAAACTGTAAAGATTTTGAGTTGTAATTAAAATGTAGCATAAAAAGCTTTTGACTGACATTATCTCATTTCCTTCAAAGGCACTGTTCTGTGTGTCGATATATGAGCAGACTCTACAGCTCTGCTGGGAGAGGAAGTATTATCTGTCCCAAGTAAGAACCACTTTTGTTTCAGGCACACACAAAACAAAACACCTCATAAATTCTGCTAGTGTCTCTTATGCTTATACATGAGGACATCTGACTTTTTCCATTCTGTTGTAGAAAAAGCTGATGGTGCATTTGCTGAGGCTTCAGCAGCAAAAGCAGGTCCCATCTGAACTCACAGCTGAGGACATGACTGACTGGCTGGTGGAGCAGGGCAAGAAATCTCTCAGGGAGCGGTAAGATTAACTGAGACACATACAGAGAGTCCACCACTCAATCTGTCATCAACTCTGCTCATGTTAAGCTAGTCTGTTTCTAAAGAAAAGAAAACAGAGCAACAGTTAAGATTACCCTTCTGTTTTCTTTCTGTTTGAAGATTGTGGATGTATGAGCTTGAGGGTTTTGATGAAAGTGTTCAGCCTCTCCTCTCGCTGGTAAGACCATGATCATGAAAATACTTAGTTTAGAGTAAATCACATAACAACAGTTTGATCCTGTAAATATGTCAGATCTGAATGGTACATCCCATTTCTTGTTTCAGGTGTGGGAGGTGAACATCAGTATGAAAATGAGAGACATTGAGTTTGAAGCCCGAATGGTGCTCAACTCACCAGACGCAGACAGTCCTTGTTTTCAGTGAGTCACATTTATGAGATAAGATGAAACTTGAATGATTCCTGTGGGGAAATTGTGTCTTTGCAGCAGCCAGGAAAGAAAAATAGAAAATGTGTATTTCAACTCATTTTGAGCACCTCTCATCAACAGAGATCCTCAGATCATGCGACTGGCTGAAAAAGCCACCAGGAGCCTGAAGCAGCAGCAGCGGCCCAGCTCCAGCCTCCTCGGCCCCCAGGAGGTGGCGATGCTGGTTGTGCCCAAAGTGCTGCAGGGCTTCTGGATTCATCCGGCGAGCCTCTCGTGTGTCATGCCCTCGCTGCAGCTCAGCGACCTGGCTGTCGGACTCACCAAAGCAGTTCAGGACAAACTCTCCGCCTCTCTGACCTCCATGGACCGTCAGGCTGCCTTCTCCCGCTCCATCCGGGACGAGAAGGTCCTTTCTATTCAGGAGAAGGTGAGAGAGAAATACACACCAGACCTCCTCGTGAAGGAGCTGAACCGCTTTGGGCCAGAGCTGCTGACCAGGATCGCTGAAGTCACAGTGAGGGAAATCTGTGTGATGTTCGAGCCACAGAAACACACAGAAATATCTGTGCTGATCACCAAAGAGGTAAGAAGACCTGCTGCATACATGTATGATAGAGTAGTCGCATTAGATACAGTGGAGTAAAAACAAACACTTTCATTCAACACTCTCCCCCTTCAGGTGGAACTAGTTGATTCCACTCAGCCAGCTGTAGTTGATGGAGCATTGAACTCAACCCCATTTGATGGAGGTTTGAGCGAGGAAACAACACCAAGCCCAGAAATGGGCTCTGCTGTTGCTTCAGCTCCTCTGGTTCCTCTGAGCCTCCCTGCTTCAGCTCCTCTGGTTCCTCTGAGCCTCCCTGCTGAAGTTCCTGTGGTTCCTCTGAGCCTCCCTGCTTCAGCTCCTCTGGTTCCTCTGAGCCTCCCTGCTGAAGCTCCTCTGGTTCCTCTGAGCCTCCCTGCTGAAGCTCCTCTGGTTCCTCTGACCCTCTGCACTGAAGCTCCTCTGGTTCCTCTGAGTCTCCCTACTGAAGCTCCTCTGGTTCCTCTGAGCCTCCCTGCTGAAGCTCCTCTGGTTCCTCTGAGCCTCCCTGCTGAAGCTCCTCTGGTTCCTCTGAGCCTCTCTACTGAAGGTCCTGTGGTTCCTCTGAGCCTCCCTAGTGAAGCTCATCTGGTTCCTCTGACCCTCGGTACTGAAGCTCCTCTGGCTCCTCTGAGCCTCACTGGTGAAGCTCCTCTGGTTCCTCTGAGTCTCCCTACTGAACCTCCTCTGGTTCCTCTGAGTCTCCCTGCTGAAGCTCCTCTGGTTCCTCTGAGCACAATATCCATGGACTGGATGGAAGGAGACAGGGTCATCTATAGACCCATCAAGGTATGTGAGCATTATTTTATTGCAGTTAAACTGTAAAGATTTTGAGTTGTAATTAAAATGTAGCATAAAAAGCTTTTGACTGACATTATCTCATTTCCTTCAAAGGCACTGTTCTGTGTGTCGATATATGAGCAGACTCTACAGCTCTGCTGGGAGAGGAAGTATTATCTGTCCCAAGTAAGAACCACTTTTGTTTCAGGCACACACAAAACAAAACACCTCATAAATTCTGCTAGTGTCTCTTATGCTTATACATGAGGACATCTGACTTTTTCCATTCTGTTATAGAAAAAACTGATGGTGCATTTGCTGAGGCTTCAGCAGCAAAAGCAGGTCCCATCTGAACTCACAGCTGAGGACATGACTGACTGGCTGGTGGAGCAGGGCAAGAAATCTCTCAGGGAGCGGTAAGATTAACTGAGACACATACAGACAGTCCACCACTCAATCTGTCATCAACTCTGCTCATGTTAAGCTGGTCTGTTTCTAAAGAACAGAAAACAGAGCAACAGTTAAGATTACCCTTCTGTTTTCTTTCTGTTTGAAGATTGTGGATGTATGAGCTTGAGGGTTTTGATGAAAGTGTTCAGCCTCTCCTCTCGCTGGTAAGACCATGATCATGAAAATACTTAGTTTAGAGTAAATCACATAACAACAGTTTGATCCTGTAAATATGTCAGATCTGAATGGTGCATCCTATTTCTTGTTTCAGGTGTGGGAGGTGAACATCAGTATGAAAATGAGAGACATTGAGTTTGAAGCCCGAATGGTGCTCAACTCACCAGACGCAGACAGTCCTTGTTTTCAGTGAGTCACATTTATGAGATAAGATGAAACTTGAATGATTCCTGTGGGGAAATTGTGTCTTTGCAGCAGCCAGGAAAGAAAAATAGAAAATGTGTATTTCAACTCATTTTGAGCACCTCTCATCAACAGAGACCCTCAGATCATGCGACTGGCTGAGAAAGCCACCAGGAGCCTGATGCACAAGCAGCAGCGGCCCAGCTCCAGCCTCCTCGACCCCCAGGAGGTGGCGATGCTGGTTGTGCCCAAAGTGCTGCAGGGCTTCTGGATTCATCCGGCGAGCCTCTCGTGTGTCATGCCCTCGCTGCAGCTCAGCGACCTGGCTGTAGGACTCACCAAAGCAGTTCAGGACAAACTCTCCGCCTCTCTGACCTCCATGGACCGTCAGGCTGCCTTCTCCCGCTCCATCCGGGACGAGAAGGTCCTTTCTATTCAGGAGAAGGTGAGAGAGAAATACACACCAGACCTCCTCGTGAAGGAGCTGAACCGCTTTGGGCCAGAGCTGCTGACCAGGATCGCTGAAGTCACAGTGAGGGAAATCTGTGTGATGTTCGAGCCACAGAAACACACAGAAATATCTGTGCTGATCACCAAAGAGGTAAGAAGACCTGCTGCATACATGTATGATAGAGTAGTCGCATTAGATACAGTGGAGTAAAAACAAACACTTTCATTCAACACTCTCCCCCTTCAGGTGGAACTAGTTGATTCCACTCAGCCAGCTGTAGTTGATGGAGCATTGAACTCAACCCCCTTTGATGGAGGTTTGAGCGAGGAAACAACACCAAGCCCAGAAATGGGCTCTGCTGTTGCTTCAGCTCCTCTGGTTCCTCTGAGCCTCCCTGCTGAAGTTCCTGTGGTTCCTCTGAGCCTCCCTGCCTCAGCTCCTCTGGTTCCTCTGACCCTCTGTACTGAAGCTCCTCTGGTTCCTCTGAGTCTCCCTACTGAAGCTCCTCTGGTTCCTCTGAGCACAGTATCCATGGACTGGATGGAAGGAGACAGGGTCATCTATAGACCCATCAAGGTATGTGAGCATTATTTTATTGCAGTTAAACTGCAAAAATTTTGAGTTGTAATTAAAATGTAGAATTAAAAAGCTTTTGACTGACATTATCTCATTTCCTTCAAAGGCACTGTTCTGTGTGTCGATATATGAGCAGACTCTACAGCTCTGCTGGGAGAGGAAGTATTATCTGTCCCAAGTAAGAACAACTTTTGTTTCAGGCACACACAAAACAAAACACCTCATAAATTCTGCTAGTGTCTCTTATGCTTATACATGAGGACATCTGATTTTTTCCATTCTGTTGTAGAAAAAACTGATGGTGCATTTGCTGAGGCTTCAGCAGCAAAAGCAGGTCCCATCTGAACTCACAGCTGAGGACATGACTGACTGGCTGGTGGAGCAGGGCAAGAAATCTCTCAGGGAGCGGTAAGACTAACTGAGACACATACAGACAGTCCACCACTCAATCTGTCATCAACTCTGCTCATGTTAAGCTAGTCTGTTTCTAATGATAAGAAAACAGAGCAACAGTTAAGATTACCCTTCTGTTTTCTTTCTGTTTGAAGATTGTGGATGTATGAGCTTGAGGGTTTTGATGAAAGTGTTCAGCCTCTCCTCTCACTGGTAAGACCATGATCACGAAAATACTTAGTTTAGAGTAAATCACATAACAATAGTTTGATCCTGTAAATATGTCAGATCTGAATGGTGCATCCCATTTCTTGTTTCAGGTGTGGGAGGTGAACATCAGTATGAAGATGAGAGACATTGAGTTTGAAGCCCGAATGGTGCTCAACTCACCAGACGCAGACAGTCCTTGTTTTCAGTGAGTCACATTTATGAGATAAGATGAAACTTGAATGATTCCCGTGGGGAAATTGTGTCTTTGCAGCAGCCAGGAAAGAAAAATAGAAAATGTGTATTTCAACTCATTTTGAGCACCTCTCATCAACAGAGACCCTCAGATCATGCGACTGGCTGAAAAAGCCACCAGGAGCCTGAAGCAGCAGCAGCGGCCCAGCTCCAGCCTCCTCGACCCCCAGGAGGTGGCGATGCTGGTTGTGCCCAAAGTGCTGCAAGGCTTCTGGATTCATCCGGCGAGCCTCTCGTGTGTCATGCCCTCGCTGCAGCTCAGCGACCTGGCTGTAGGACTCACCAAAGCAGTTCAGGACAAACTCTCTGCCTCTCTGACCTCCATGGACCGTCAGGCTGCCTTCTCCCGCTCCATCCGGGACGAGAAGGTCCTTTCTATCCAGGAGAAGGTGAGAGAGAAATACACACCAGACCTCCTCGTGAAGGAGCTGAACCGCTTTGGGCCAGAGCTGCTGACCAGGATCGCTGAAGTCACAGTGGGGGAAATCTGTGTGATGTTCGAGCCACAGAAACACACAGAAATATCTGTGCTGATCACCAAAGAGGTAAGAAGACCTGCTGCATACATGTATGATAGAGTAGTCGCATTAGATACAGTGGAGTAAAAATAAACACTTTAATTTTCCAAAATTCAAACTTCTCTCCCTCTTCAGGTGGAACTAGTTGATTCCACTCAGTCAGCTGTGGTTGATGGAGCTGTGAACTCAACCCCCTTTGATGGAGGTTTGAGCGAGGAAACAACACCAAGCCCAGAAATGGACTCTGCTGCTGCTTCAGCTCCTCTGGTTCCTCTGAGCCTCCCTGCTGAAGCTCCTCTGGTTCCTCTGAGCCTCCCTACTGAAAATCCTCTGGTTCCTCTGAGCCTCCCTGCTGAAGCTCCACTGGTTCCTCTGAGCTTCCCTACTGAAGCTCCTCTGGTTCCTCTGAGCCTCCCTACTGAAAATCCTCTGGTTCCTCTGAGCCTCCCTGCTGAAGCTCCTCTGGTTCCTCTGAGTCTCCCTACTGAAGCTCCTCTGGTTCCTCTGAGCCTCCCTACTGAAGCTCCTCTGGTTCCTCTGAGCCTCCCTACTGAAGCTCCTCTGGTTCCTCTGAGCCTCCCTGCTGAAGCTCCTCTGGTTCCTCTGAGTCTCCCTACTGAAGCTCCTCTGGTTCCTCTGAGCCTCCCTACTGAAGCTCCTGTGGTTCCTCTGACCATCCCTACTGAAGCTCCTCTGGTTCCTCTGAGCCTCCCTGCTGAAGCTCTTCTAGTTCCTCTGAGCCTCCCTGCTGAAGCTCTTCTGGTTCCTCTGAGCCTCCCTACTGAAGGTCCTGTAGTTCCTCTGACCATCCCTACTGAAGCTCCTCCGGTTCCTCTGAGCCTCCCTACTGAAGGTCCCGTGGTTCCTCTGAGCCTCCCTGCTGACGCTCCTCTGGTTCCTCTGAGCCTCCCTACTGAAGGTCCTCTGGTTCCTCTGAGCCTCCCTGCTGAAGCTCTTCTGGTTCCTCTGAGCCTCCCTACTGAAGGTCCCGTGGTTCCTCTGAGCCTCCCTGCTTGAAAACTTTCTTCATCTGTGTTGCTTTAGTGTGTTTCTCAAAAATAAATGTTGCGTTGCATTGCAGTCCATGTCAGTCAATTTATTTCATTTACTGTGAATTAATCAAAAATGAAGAAATTATGGAATTGCATGTTGTTATCACATGAAAACCTTAACAATAATAATAATAATACTGGTCTCTGTTCTTTTAATGATTTATGTAGTACATTTAATTTACCTGCTTCATAATTTTTCAATATCTCCAGTTACGATCAGCAATTAAGGCGCATGGTGATCCATGGAACAACATAAGCTTATGCTTGCTACACATGCCATGCACAAAATACTATATAAACAAGGTCAGACAAAGCGCTTAGAACTTTCTACTCACAGCTGCTATTTATAGACCTCTCAATACCAACACTCCCAATACGGACTAACCAAGTCAAAACACAGGATTAACATCTATTCAGGTGTTGCTTTGCAAAAAGATTTTCCTGTGTGTTTAAGGTATCTCATGGGATTGACCTCTGCCACAGGTCAGGCCTGCAGGCTAATACAGCTAGTTTGTAATCTTATTGTAGAAGGTGTAGGACGCCATCTTGTGTCCATGAAGGCACTTTGTCTCTTTACTCGCTCTCCATGCTCTGACATCATGCTGACATAAATCAAAGAGACCAAACAGACATCAAATCCCTGAACCAAAAGTAACTCAGACAAGCTTGGAAATCAGGTTGGAAGGGGAAGGTTGTACAGTCTTACTCATTTTATCATCAGCACTTACATCCATCCCCGTTTTAATTATGGCTACAGAAAAAACGAAAGGAGAAGAGTCACAGGAAAGAACAATCAATCTCTTATTTCCTATTTGGACCGACAATCCATTTGAAGATGTTTTATCTTTTATCCCAGTGTGCTGTCAGATGTGTTTGGAAGCAGTTGCCTGTAGAGGGTGATGTAATCAACAGTGTGAAATCTTCTGAAAGTTATCACTGACACATTTTTTTGTCACTTTTTCATGCTGGGACCAAAAGTTGCGTTAATTCAGGCTCAAGAATACGATATTACTCTAGCTATGTAGGACTATTAGGACCTGCCAATGACAGAGGGTTAGGGTTAGATCCTCAATTGGCCTTTGGTTTAACAAATGATACACAATATCATACATATATGGCTGCCATCATTATGCACAAGGTCCACTGATGTCTTCAGTGTCTTCCTTTTTAATTACAGCCCATTCTGCATGTACAAAACTGCACCACTAGAGTGCACCATGATACACCTTGCAAATGAAAACTGCCCGATTCAAAACCGTCCAAATGATTTCAAGCAGTGAAGAAGCAAGGGAGGTTGTGTGAAAGGAAACAGGAGGGCAGAACCAGAGAAAGAGAGAGAGACAGCAAAAAGAGAGAGTGTGTGTGTAAGAAAGAATCTGAAAACAAAAAGCTCTGGCTTCTTGGCTGCTGACCTTTCTGCCTCTCCTCTGCCTCGCCGCCTACTCACTCGTTCCTGATGGACAGGGCTACTGTCCTCCATACAATCGGCCGCTTCATCTGACTCCGCTGACCTTTGACCCCGGTGACCCTCACCCTGACCCCCAGCCACGCGACCCCCGCAGCTCACACTGTATGACATTTCAGTTCAATAAAGGAGCTATTAAACAGGACCCGTGTGTGCATGTTCAGTTACTGTAAGTGTGTGAGAGTGTGTATGGATATGTGCACATGTGTATGCAAGTATTTGTGTGTGCATGCATGCATGTGCGTGTGTGTGTGTGTGTGTGTGTGTGTGTGTGTGTGTGTGTGTGTGCACTTGTATCCGTCCCTTCTTTTGATTCTGTTTGACTCAGACAGGGTTTATGGAAGACAGACAGAGAATATTTCCAAGCCGCAGAGAGAGATAGAGAAGATATATTCCCTGCCACACAGTGAGATCTTTGTTTCTGGCAGCATTCCTCTGACTTTACCACACTACTGTACAGCATCAGCGCTTTTGGAACCATACCAATATATTGCACAATGATCTCAGCTGTACTGTACTGTGCAATTTATCCTACACTGTACTTAGTGGGCGATTTGTTCAAATAAAGGGACGAGTGAACATCTAAATTGTTATATTCCCTCATATGTTCTGTAAAATCTGTAGCTCAGAGGGCAAATGTATTGAATCACTTGTGCTAACGGAGAGGAAGCTGCTGTCCCTGTTCATTTGCTCTCTGATTTCCCCCTGGCTGCTCTATCTGTGTGTGACACCCAGAAAACAGCGGCATGATATTGGAGCCTGTGAGAAAAACACCAAACACCATAGCAGCTTCGTTGCCACTCTACTGTCAGCATTGCTACGACTATATAACCCGATTATTGCAGGGTTATATTGCAGGGACCCGCAGCTGGTCGGGGCCAGTTTCGCCTGACTCTGCTGAAACTCCCAAAGCACGCTGTTGGAGACACCCACCATAAAGTTACAAGACCATGAGTCACACTGATGACAAATGGGGGCCTTGTTTCGCAAATGCATTTTTTCACTATTATCAGATTAGTTCCTTTGCACTTTAAGTCAGCGGGGGCAAAGATAATTTAACGCTCGGATACTTTTGGGGGAAACCCCAGCCAAGACTTTTACATCCATGACAGTCTGTTCCACATTCTCTTCTTGTTCAACACATTAAACTGTCACTCTCCTCTTTTATTCTTCCTCCTCTTCTGCTGTCCTACTCTCAACCCAATGACTCAGTCTTCCTGTTACAAGTCTTTTTTTTTTGTTTGTTTTAAACTGCCGAACCAATCTCAACTAATCAATATTTACTGGAGTTATATATTATTTTAACCGATACTTATCCAGAGAAAGTTGACTGAGCATGCTTGATCTTTTCCTGCAGCACCCTGCCTCACATTCACACAGTTACACACATTCACACTGGGAGCTGGCCACTGTGCAGAAGGGGGTCCAGTGCCTTGCTCAAGCGCACCTTGACAGTAGTTGTTGAGGGAGAGGATCGCGTTCCTCATTCATTTTCCCTGCCCGCATTTTCCTAGCTGGTTCTGGGATTTGAACCAGCGCCCACAAGCCCGCTGCTCTAACCTCTAGGCTGCTGCCACCCCAGAATAACCCATGTAACTGCTGGAAGATCCCTTACAGCCTTGGGTTCTTCAGCTATGAGTCAGGAATCCAAAATGGGTCATGGGTCATTCTGAAGTGGATCCCCATATGATAGGAATAGTGATTTGTTTTCAATGGCCTTTGTTTCCCAGGGTGAGAGACTGAATTTCTTATTTGGTTCCTGGGATAAAAATATGTAGAAACCATGGCGTGTTAATTATACCTTTACATAATACAATCAGCACATTGATACCGGCCCTCACTTTGTACATTTGGATAATTTTACCATTTCCATAGGCCAAACCATTCCTCTAGCAGCCACAGTGGGGATGTTGGTGTCTCTCAGTGAGCTACACACAGGAGGGAAGGAAGGGAAGAAAAGCAGGCAGAAGGTAAAGACAAAGAAGTATGTGATAGTAAAGAAGAAAACAAGAAATAGAAGGGCAAAGGAAAAGACTATAGACGAGACAATGCTATGGGCAGAATAGAAAGCAGAGGATGGAGAATGAGGAGCATGGAGGATGAAGAAGGAGGGGGAAGGGAAGAGATGACAGAGAGAGAGGACCAAGAAGTACTATAGAAAGGAAAGAGAGGAAGAAGAGCGAGTGGAGTCTTGTTGGCCTTGGCCTTTGTTTCTCTGTCCTTCTCTGGAGCGCTTATCCAACACAAGCTGAGTTCAGGACTGGTGCTGGGACATCGTTAAAGGAAGAACAGGAAGAAGGGGTCATTCTAAAATGAACCCATCTAGAGTTACAGTGTGTAAAAACATAATTTGACATAGAAAATAATGATGATTCATTCATTAAAAAGCTGAAATAGAAACACAGCATGTAATCTCTAATACTACCACCAACAGCTCCTAAATACTTTGTGTTATTCTCCAAATCGTCTCCATGGATTACCTCTTCTCACTGAGAAGTGACCAGTAGTAATTTTTGATTGTGTTTTCATTGTGTTTTGTGTTGCGTTATTCGTACTTTTGCCTTACAGTACATCAGGAGCACAATGGAAATAAATGTTTTAAGTCATTTCTTTCTTGTGCTATCCTCTGAGTCAATTATATATGACTTGTTTTGTTTAAAACAAAAAAAACAACAACAGCAGTTTAAAAGTTCACATTGGTCAAAAACCACAAAAGACAGACAGTTCAGAGGATCATTACTAACACTATCTGGATCTCTATCATGATGTTCCTTCCAGGAGAAAGTTTTGACTTTAATTACTACAGTCCTGTAATTATGTTGCATCTGTCATTATGATATGAGGACATTCATGACAAAGTCATGGAAACTCAGGGTCATGACCTCTCTGTTTGTTTGATGTTTGTGTTATTTTGCCATAACCTTATTTGTTATATTCTCTTCCCTCTCTTCCTCCTCCTTCCCTTCCTCCTTCTCCTTCTCTTTTTCTCCCTCATTCTTCCTTCTCCATCTCCTTCTCCTTCTCCTCCCTCTCCTCTCCAACATTGTGTCAGTCCTCGGTTTCGTTCCCAGTGTTGTAGAGAGGAGATGACATTCTTCTGGCTTGTCAAAACGTTTCTTTTCCTAATTTTGGAACTGGTCTATGACACTTGAGGACAAACAGCAATCCAGGGAACCAGGAGAGGAGAGGAGAGGAGAGGAGAGGAGGAATGGAGGAATGGAGAGTGTACAATTTAATATTTAACCAACAACAGCTAAAATCTTCCCATCAGTGGTTCTCTGGGACACAAACCTATCAAACCAGGGTGTGGAGCCTAACTTGTCAGTATTAAAAACCCCAGAAGCCCAAATGTATTAAACCAGCAGTTCTCACGCACTGGTGGGCATCACAGCTACAAAACGACAGCAAACGACATCAAAACAGCATGACATCTGGAACGGTGAGAGTGATGTCATTGGTTTTCGTAACTGTCATTATCAGACCATGCTGGTTGTGGACACTGAACAGGACGAGCCGTGTGTGTGTGTGTGTGTGTGTGTGTGTAGGTATGTACAGTATGTGTGTGTATGTGAAGCACTGCAAGAGAGTTACCCAAGGCATAATTCCACAGTTGTAATGAAAGCCAGAGAACCGCAACAGGATTCAATTTACTGCAGTTGTTTTTAGCATCATTGTTGTGGCATATAGTGGTTGCTCAAAGCAATACTGACATAACTGGGCAATGACATTGTTTTTGAAGGATCAAATAAATTCAAAAATATGTATATTCATTTAGGTTGGCATTGACAGATAAATAACTCTTAGATTTCTTAGAAAGCTTAGATTTCATCAAAATTAGTTATTTTACAGAATATACAACTACCTTACCTTGTAAGGTAGTTGGTACTTTGTAAACCATCCGTCTATGTTGAAACTTATATTATTATTGCAGACAGATAAACCAAGGATAGTATGTAAACTGGGTGCATTTTTGAGTAATGCCTCTCTTTAAATTACTTAATTTTTGCTAAAGATCTATTCTGGTTGTTTACCATTGTACTGCTGTTTTGTTTTATGTTTGTACTCCATACCATGATGTGTGGTCTGGAGTAAATACAAATCTGAATCTGGATCTGAAGTTGTAGTTAAACTTGTAAAATATCCATATAAAATAAAAAAAAATACTATAAAATTTTTTTCACAAGATGAAAAATCTATAACAGAAATAACTCTCTTTGCATCCACATGTAAAGTCAGCTTAGGGATGATGTGAAGTCAAGATCCCAGCTGTGAAAAGCCTGCTGCTGAGTTGAAAAGCAGTGAGGATAATATGCACATGCTCACTGTGGTTATTCGATGCAAACATAAAACTAGTCTATTGAAATAACTCCCTTTTTAAATCTCTTTTAGAACATGTCATGAGTCAGACGTATGTCTCCTCCTCTTATACTAAAGTGGACATTTTGTAATATCAAGTATAGCCTGCTCACTCTGTTTCTACATATTTCCAATATACACACTAATCTAATGTAATATAGTGTTCATACACAGCTCAACTCCTCACCAGTGGAAAGTTGATTGTAACATAGTCTTCTTGATAAATACTACTACTACTATTACTACTACTACTGCTACTGCTACTACTGCTACTACTGCTAGGGTGACCACCCCGAAATTGGAACGTTTGTTCCGCGTCATAAGCAGTGTCCTGCATTTCAATGATTAGGCCTATGTTTTTTTTTTTTTTAGTAAACAACATACTTATATATTTAACCGTGCATTTTCTAGTCGCTACTTATGGAAACTGGTCTGTTTATCCCTCCTATTCTTGCATAAAATGTGATTTTCAACCAAGCTATTAGCCTATTATATTTAATTCATTATGTTTATTGGATTGAATAGGTCCTAGTGTCGTTAAAATAAACATTTCATAAAGCCTACCGATGATTTAAAGCAGGTTAATGTCCAACGCCACTGAAAATAGGCATTCTGTCTAATATTAAATCAATATTTACATAGACTAATAATAGTAATTTCTCTCTCTCCCATGTGTCCCGCAAAATAACGTCTGCTGTCCTGCAGACGCGATTTTAATCACGTATAGGCTCGCTTTCCCAGACAGATGTATTTTTCGCTGCCATGTCTGGAGAGTGTTTTGATTTTAATTCTCTTAATAGGGTGACCAATTAAGAGGTGGTCACCCTAACTACTGCTACTACTACTACTACTACTGCTACTAGTAGCCTACTACTACTGCTACTACTACTGCTACTGCTACTAGTAGCCTACTACTACAGCTACTGCTACTACTACTACTACTACTGCTACTAGTAGCCTACTACTACAGCTACTGCTACTACTACTACTACTACTGCTACTAGTAGCCTACTACTACAGCTACTGCTACTACTACTACTACTGCTACTACTACTGCTACTAGTAGCCTACTACTACTGCTGCTACTACCACTACTACTACTAGAGTTCTATTCAGTCTAAAATTCAGAATTGACATCAAGCATGATATAGTATCAGCATTTTGCATTTTGGGTTCACACATGCATGTGTACATACCGTAGGTACATGGCTGTGTATGTCCCTGCATTTGTGCAAATGTGCCATTACATTACAGCATACCTACACTTTGTGCCTGTGAAGAGACAGTCTTGGTGTGGCCCTGGGGTATCCTGCTGGCACAGGACACTAAGGTGCAGACTACATCACAGGTCCACTGTACTGGTTCACTGTGCCCTTCCACCCAACTCATCTCCTCTATCCTGTTCCTGCCTTCATCTTGTGGTCTTCTGAATGTTTGACAACCTGTTTCACTTGTCCACCTCTCTGTCTCCTGTCTTCCCCATCACGCTCCATGGTGTATTATCTCATACGGCAGAAATGACTTTGGAAAATAATATCAAATCCTAGTGTGGACCTACCACAGCGGAGCCCCACTGCTCGAGCCCAGTGAGGGCTGTGGAACAATGATCTCAGTGTCGGTCTGGTCCAGGGTGGAGGCCTCAGTTGCTTTCTGGCAAACAGATGCTGTTCTACAAAGCAGGTTCATTCAAGGCCTCTCTCATCTATATTGAAATGAAATCTCTCACTCTTTTACTCTGTGCGTGTCTCTCACACACTCTCACTCTCGTCCTCTCTCTCCCTCCCTCCCTCTCCGTCAATCCTTTCCTTTTCTTTCTATAGTCCAGACAGACTGTATGTGTCTGTGTGTTTTCCGTCTATCCTTGTTTGTCCTTGGTGCAGAATAAGTAGTAGGAATCTCTGCAGCACGAGTCTCCTGGCCTCTCTCCTTGTCCCTAAAGTTTGGACTCCTTCACTTCCCCCATGTGCGTCTTAAAAGATAATTAAAAGAGAGCTGGACTCGCTTTCCCAGACAGATGTATTTTTCGCTGCCATGTCTGGAGAGTGTTTTGGATCTGCTCTCTTGTTTCTCTCTTTCTCTCTCTGGCTTCATCTCTCTCTCTCTCTCTCTCTCTCTCTCTCTCTCTCTCTCTCTCTCTCTCTCTCCA
Organism: Centroberyx affinis; assembly: GCF_046629955.1. Lineage (NCBI taxonomy): Eukaryota > Metazoa > Chordata > Actinopteri > Beryciformes > Berycidae > Centroberyx > Centroberyx affinis. The sequence continues at coordinate 2,600 of NW_027284180.1, read as the reverse complement.
TCCCCATCTTTTCCACTCGCTCTCTCCAGATATGTTTGTGAGCCCAGACGTCGGTCTGAGGGCCCAGATTGGTTGCCATGGGGGCAGACCTGACAACAGA
>NW_027284179.1:0-18449 GCF_046629955.1 Centroberyx affinis | reverse complement strand
TACAGTATATACCGACCCGTTTTTGCCCAAGATATTACAGACCCGACCCGGTGCATGTCCGAGAGGAGAGAGAAAGTCTCGGGTCTACACAGTGCTTCCATGCGTTTCTCGTCTCATCACGAGATCAGCGCCGATCACGGGTCTTCTCGGATCCACTTGGGTATTACACATAATGATAAACAGACCCGGGACCCGCGGTAATAGAATGGGACCCGACCCGGACCCGATTGACGATAATAAAACGTGGACCCGAACCCGTACGGGTCCCGGGTCGGGTCTCGGAGCCTAGGGTCCGGGTAGACCCGTGAAGACCTCTACATTGGTGACTACACTGCCAAAAGTGCAGAGCAAGATGGTGAAGTAAATGTCACAAATGTCTTTAAACCTATTAATGTAACAAATTACTAAATAATGAAATAACGTCAAACTGATATTGTAACAATGGCTACACCCCTTATTATGTAATGATATACATACAGACAAAAACAAGTCAAAACCAGCTTAGCAATGTTCACAGCTAACAATGCTTGCTAGCAATGTTTGCTAACTGTGAACGTCTTGGTAAATGACAATATAACAATGAAAAATTAAATAATATCACCAATAGCTCACTAGTACAACTTAGCAACTAACGTTACTTCTAACATAAATTTAGCAAGGCCTGCTATGCTAACGTTACATCCTCAACAAAGGATTAAGCCCATTTACAGCAAACTTGAAATGAGTCTTCTACCAGCTAGCCAAACACTTCTACAAAGAATTTGAATTGTAGAGAAATGTGAAATGGAAAAACCAATATTCCAATGCAACTGCACAGTGAAAACTAGCAGCAGGAGCATCAGCTGGTCTATAAAGGGTACCACAGGCATTTCAGACATGACAGTTCAACAAGGACCTAATAAAAATCCAACAGTCCCTTACACATATCAGCACATGGAGATGCCGGCCCTCCTGGCTCGCAAAACAATTACAAAATCAGATTTGATTACATTTTGACTCATTTAGAGGGCCATTTTATTACATTTTGACAAGTTATTGCATTATCCGGCAGTTATTACATTTGCTACAGCGCAGAACAGAACAGGCCCACCATGCATTATTGACAAAGGACAACTACAGGGCTAACATTTGTGTGTTTTACTGAAATTTCTCCATATATTCATCTTCATTATTGAACTACAAATGACCAAGACATCATTTACTCATTATTTCACATCACATATGCACACAGGGAATAGTTTAGACACTGATAAAGGCTAGATAGGAGAAACACTGCACTGATCGCACCATGATATCACCCTGCGTAAGCTTGCAGGCTCCGGCAACCATCAGGAACCTGACGCCGTACACAAGCCTAGCATCCTATTCATCATCTCGCCTTAATAAACACAGCAACTTTTCACAAGGTGCCAATCCAGCGGTCCTTTCACCGCATGCCAACACACACGGCACCTTTTCAGTGTGCATCAACACACACACACACACAACGCCACCTTTTCAGAGTATCCCAAATGGCCTGGTCTTTAGCGTGCCAGTGGTGGTTTATTTCATCCTCCGAACAATCGTCGGAGGTGAGAGAGCGGGGGTGGTTTCCGTATGCCTCTGCCTCGGCCAATCTAATCCTCTAGCTCTCGACAGCAGGCCCGGGGTACGTTCTCTTCCCCCTGTCTCCGGCCGGCTGGTGGAGTTTGGGGGGGGTTTGGGGGGGGGGTGGGGGGGGGGTGGTTTGAGGGATGAGATTGAAGAGCCCGAGCATTTCCATAGCGAGAACCATCTGCTCATATCCCATTATTATCTGTCACAACAGTTATTTGACTGCTTTCGTCTGATTCACTCCCGGGGTCGCGGTGCATGTAATAAGAACAAGGCATCGCAGATTGGTTTTACATTGCAAATGCAATCATTTCTTTGAGGGAAAACATCTGCCCCCTCCCTCTCTCCCCTCCACCCCCCCAACCCCCCCCCCGCCCAACGCCACGTTATCATTTTTTTTTTCCGCCACTACAGTGACTTCACCCGAGTCCGCGAAAACCTTTTCAGTGACCCCCCCCCCCCCCCCCCCCCCCGCGCCTCCTCTTCCCTCTCCTCCTCCCATCTGTATCCCGCCACCCCCCTCTCCTCCATCCCACCCTTCTCATTATGCGGTAGGAAAATTGAGTAGCCAGATTAGGATGGGGGGGGGGGGAGATAAATAAATAATAGCTGCCCCACAATTGGATCACAAATCCCATGATAAGACCTGGCCAAGCAATCTGGATGAGTTTTTTTTTTTTTCTTTACACAGGGTCTGGAGAAATTAAAATGCCAGCGAGTGCAATCTCATCTAATGTAACAATTAGTGATTTGCATCTAGATGGTGACCCCGAAAATGGCTGAGGATCACAGGTCATGGCATTGGTTACGGCTGCAAAGGAGTTGGCAAAAATGTCAATTTCCATTTCAGTAGAGCCCAAATGATGGAAGTGGCCAAGGTGAATGGTGAAAATGTTTCATAATTGACCCTTTGTAATTTGATTGACAGCTTGGAATAATCACTGCCAGTGTAGGAGGAGACAAGTTCTATTCATGTTGATGTAATTCCTACTGGTCGCCAATAAAGGCTGGTGAGAGTCCTAGATTACTTCATGACCCGTTAAAAGTTACATGAGCCCAATATGTTGGAACCACAGAGGTTGAATGGAAAGGTCTTTGCCAGTTAGTTGAGTTAATCTGTTTTAGCCGATGTCCCTTAGCTGTTAGGACAGTTAGGAAATGCTAACTTTTCTTCTCCACTAAAGGTAGGCTAAGCTATGTGAGTTTATAGCATTTAAGAGGCCATTATAAGTTAAAGGAATAGTTCACCCAAAAATGAAAATTGTGTCAGCATCTACTCACCCTCATGCCAGTTGCCAGCACAACTCCATAGCAGCCTTCTCCAAAACAACTGAAGTCAGTGGGGACCAGTTCTTCAGAGTTCCAAAAAGACCTACAGTATATTTACACCATCATTTAGTGCAAATCTTAACTACAGCTGATTGATTTGCAACAAATAATGGTGTATAGGTCTTTCTATTCACAGTGTGATTGTTTGGCTGTTTTTGTTTTGGAACTCTAAAGAACAGGTCCCCATTGACTTCAGTTGTTTTGGAGAAGGCTGCTACCAAGTTGTGCTGGCAACCTCCCTGTGTGTTATATGGACTAACACATTTCACCTGTGTTTCATTTGGCATGAGGGGGAGGAGATGATGACAGAATTTTCATTTTTGGGTGAACTATTCCTTTAAGTTGAAGATGCTTACCAGGTAGGTTTGCTAATATGCTGATTTTTGACTAGAGGAGCTAGTGAGAGAAGCACAATACATTAACGTTAGCCTAAAGCTCGGACTTGCGTTGTCAGCATAGCAACTAACCCTTAAAATTCCATACTCTCCATTTTATGCTGTACTAGCCAAATTACCATGACAAACAGTGGAGGGTCCGTTCTATCCATTCGAGTTCTGTGGTTGGAACGCTAAGGAATGTTCAGCAAAGCCTCTCAGCTATTTCCACAGTCTCCATGTCTAGTGACTGTAATGACACGATGTTATGATGCTTCAGATGTCTGTGATGAAGGTTTTTTTTTACGCCCAAATGAGTCGCCGGGGCATAAATGAAGTGACACTGTAAAACCTTTTTTGTCGCTTTGTGAGGAAGCTCCCGATTACAATAAATAGGAGTGAGGAGACTGTGGCGAAAGCACAAAGTCCCTATCTTTCTCTCTCTCTCTCTCTCTCTCTCTCTCATTCTCTCTCTCTCACACACACACACACACACACACACAGGCACGCAGCATAACAGACTGTGATGAAGGCAGCAGGCCTAAAATGAATCAAAATGCCCTTTCCCTTGGCAGCTCCAAATCCGGGATGGCCAAAACAAAGAGATCCATCACTGCTACTGCAACAATTGGCTCTTTCTGGCTGATTACAGCTGGCCTAAAACGGCCCCCAATCACCCCCATCAGCACCCCCCCCCCCACACCCCCCCCGGAAAATGACACGCAACTACTGACACGGACTTGGAGTTTTTCACCCAAATAAATAGCAAAGGACTTCACTAGGAACAGCACTGTGATTTGTGTGTGTGTGTGTGTGTGTGTGTGTGTGTTTGTGTGTGTGTGGGAGAGGGAGTGGAGGGCAAACAAATTTCAACATGATACTCTATTTTCCTTTTACTCTGCTGTGTGCTTTAATAAACTCAAATTACAGCAGGCTTAATTACCTAGGCCAGTTTTTTTGTTTTTTTTTAAACACTGAAAACACAACCACACTGCAGATGTGATTTTTTTTTTTTTTTTTTTCCATTCCTCTAATCAAAGCTTATGAGTTACTTTTCATCAAATATTTAAGCTTTTAATATGAGGCTTTCAGTCATGGCTGCGACCCTGAGAAAGAAATCTGCTTTATTTTGCACTTAATGGAATCAACTGGGTAGTCAGTGCACTGCTGCAATATTGCCTAGACATCGGTGTGAAGAGAGAAGTCGAGGTTTCAGAACACAGGCTCACGTATATGTAACCCCCCCCCCCCCCCCCCCCCCACACACACACACACACACACACACACACACAGAGAGAAAAACACAGTCTAATAAACCATCAACACTCTATCAGCCCTTTAAGCATGAAAGTAGTAATTACAAATAAAAACATCTAATTAAGAGCTGAGGCATGTGACATGATGCAAGGTGTGTGTGTGTGCATGTGTGTGTGTGTGTGTGTGTGAGCTCAAGAGGCAGGGACAAAGAGAGCTTAGGAGGTGAGAGAAAGCTCTAGACTTTTGGCTCCGTGGACTGCCTGTCTGACTGACTGCCTGTCTGACTGTCTGTCTGACTGCCTTTTTTATAGGTATTCAGACTACCGTATTTCCTCTAATAGTGGCCGGTAGTCAATTAAAAGCCAGGTCTCCGATAATGGCCGGGGCCGTGGTTGACACGAACAAATAAAAGCCGGCCCCATATACAGGGAAAAACACAAAGGAAACAAGCCTGAATTCGCAATAGCTGCGATCACATACACACACTGTATAGGCCCCCAAAGGGTGGGGACATTTTTGTGAACCAACCAACCAACCAACCAACCAACCGACCGTCAGAGCGAGCTATAGAGCTGCTGGTTGCAGCTAAAAACAACAGTGGATACCGGTAAACTCCTGGTGCCCGGCGAAAGTCTCTGGAGCGTGCCGTCATCGATTACCGTAATTATCATAATGCATTGCAGTAACAAAAAAACGGCTACTTAACGAACCCCAACAGAAGCAGATCAGAAAACAAGGAGGCTTCGTACTAAAATATGAGCAAATATACAGTACTTATCAGAGGGAATTAGAAATAAAGGCCTGTCTCTAATATAAGCCTGCTTCCAATAAAGGCCTGGTCCCCTCTGCAGTTGAGGGAAATAAAGGCCCGGGCCAATATTAGAGGAAATACGGTATTACTCTTGGCCCATAAGGAGGTGATGTTAATGCCATTGAGAAAGGGAGAGACACATTTTAGGATTTTTAATTTGAAAAGTCTGTACCTGAACGCGGATTTTAATGTGAATGATTTCTACAGGATCTAATTTATGCATTTTTTTTTACTGTATAGTATTGATTTATTGATTACATTTTTCATTGTTGATTCCTAGGCGTCAACGTTTGACTTGTGACCCGTTTTCTGATTGGTCCACATTTTGACTGAAGTGGCCATTTTGGGAAGGTATTTAAAGCTACACTAGGCAAGACCTTTCTAGGAGAGTAGCTATACAGTGAAGTAACTGATGAAATTTTCAGAATCAATCAGCTTGATGGAAAAAATAGGAAAGTAAGGCCCAGGTTGAAAAATAATGTATGACCACGTTTCTCATAATTGGAGTACTAGCTTACCCAGGTTATTCTAACCCAGTTATGACGTTTACATGCATCGAACCTAAAACCAGTTTACTTGAGTAACTGGGTTAAAGCAATATTCCACTTAGTTTTAACATGGGGGTTATTCGGTACTTGACCGCCATGAAAACCAGAATATAAACTACTCACCAAGATCAGATGCAGCTGGACGAGTTTGTAGCGTTGAGATTTTTACTTCCCATTCATTTGAATGAGAAAATAGAACATTAAAATAGCCTGAAAACTGACATTTAACACATTCGTGAACATATTCAACAGATCCCACCACTGTGATTTTCAATGTTTGGGAGACCGGATCTACTTTTATTTTTAAAGACAAATTTTAGTGTAAACCAAGAATAGAAATGCAAAATGAGGATGGACCAGTTACTCCTTTATTGGCTTAAAAGCAGGATCTGCTGTTGAATCTGTTCACAATTCTGAATCTGTGTTAAATGTCATTTCACGCTATTTTCGTGGCCTCATTCAACGCTACAAACTTGCTGCATCCGATCTTGGTGATTAGCTACTTCCGCCAAGGAGGTTATGTTTTCAGTGCCCTTTGTTTATTTGTTTGTTTGTTTGTCTGTTAGCAGGATCATGGAAAAACTACTGGCCCGATTTTCATGAAACTTGGTGGAAGGGTGTAGCATGGGCCAAGGAAGAACCCATTCAATTTTGGAGCGGATCCGGATCTGACTCACGAACAAGCAATAATAACACGAACCTTGGCGGAGGTCTGCGCTCTCCGAGTGCAATTCAAGTTTATATTCTGGTTTTCATGGCGACCAAGTGCTGAATAACCCCCATGTTAACACTAAGTGGAATATTGCATTATGAAGGGAACTCTCTGTAAATGGAAACCAGCGTTGCCATTGAAGACAACTATTGCAATGTTGTCAATGAGGCAGGCATCAAATCCTCTTCACAGACAAAATGTTCCCCCTCTTAAGTCCAAGGAAAAAAAAAAAAAAAAAGCAAGAAAAATGTAATCCACTTTTCCAGTGGCGAGCTCTCCTGAAGGCCGTGGCAGTTTAACGTCCCTCATTCATCTGGCATGTGTTCCAAGGCCTCGCCGTCTCACCTCCCTGTGCTGGCTTCCAACAGGTCCTCAGTCTCACGCATATAGAGACAAAATAGAGACGACTGGAGGGAAAAATGGGAGAGCGTATTAACTTCAAGTGGGGGCTCTCGGTGTGAAGTTTCTATATGTGGAGTGGTGTGGAGACAGAATGGCTTCATATCTTCGTGTCACCCTGAGGGCTGTTTTTTCTTTTTTTTTCCCTCTTCCAGTTGGCAGGATAAACAGAGTGGCTCAGAGTAAAGATGTCTTGCGGTGTGGAACAGCACATGATTCTTTGAGGGTTTCTTTTTTTTTTTTCTTTTTATAATTAATATACCATATAATACTACTGTAATTCAAAATCAGAAATTGCAAATGCAATTTCTATATTCTATATTGTTGACACTCAGATGAATACAAAATTGAGACATTAGGCTGTTCTTTCAATTTCCTTTTTTTTTCATTTGACATAATGAAATTTTATTTTGGACCAAATCATATTTAACTATTTTTATATATATACTTTATGTATAGCCTATATATACAGTATATACTATATGTATATATATATATATATATATACAGTACTGTGCAAAAGTCTTAGGCACCCTAGATTTTCTATATACATTTCTTAGAAGTCTAAGATGTGTATTTGTTTTCTGCATTAGTGTGTCAGTAGACTGCTGTTTATTGTAAATTTTTGATATTCAGAAACTTTTCATTTCATTAGTTTTGAAAGCATCTTCGCTTTATGGATGTCTTTGACATATGCCTAAGACTTTTGCACAGTACTGTATATATATTTTAAATTATTATATTGGGTGTTAGTTAAAGTGGCAGTTTGCAGGATTCTTCTTTTTTTTTGTCTCCGTCTTTGTTGCGCTTGCACTTACTGTTGTATATATATTTTAAATTATTATATTGGGTGTTAGTTAAAGTGGCAGTTTGCAGGATTCTTCTTTTTTTTGCCTCCGTCTTTGTTGCGCTTGCACTTACATGCTGTGGTGTTTCTGCACTGCACTTCCCAGAGATCACCTGTCAGTCAGAGTGTGTCCAGTACTGTGTGTCTGTCTGTCTTTTTCCTTGGCTTTTCTGTTGATGACGTTCCTGTAGGTGGCGCTCTTTTCCTTTGTCTGTTCAGCCATGGTGGCTCTCGCTGCTCATGCTGACTACCCAGTTCTTCAGTTTCCCCAGGAAAGATCTACCAGAAGCCAGGCGTTTTCGACCGGCAAATGGAAAAAAGCTTTCCTGAACTGGCTATAGCTTGAATCGCCATTGCGTTACATCGACTATAGAGAGTAGCGAAACACACATTTACAGTATTCATATGAAAATGTCACGGGCTATTACTTTAAATTAGCTTTCACAACACTGTACTTGCCCGTCGTGTGTCAAATTGTACTTCTCGCCGAGTAAAACAAAAAGACAATTCTCCGCAAACCGTTCTGGATTGTTTTTCATTTATCAAAGCCGGCATGGGCCTGCCGCGGAGCGAGCAGCGAAGGGCTCCAGTGGAGAGGTAGGTGCGCTGCCTTCCAATGAGAAGTTAGGCACAGGCAAAAAAAAAAAAAAAAATACTCAGCCAGCAGCCACCAGTCAACGCTGACAGGCGGCACGGAAGAGAATGGGAGAAGAATAAGTGCTCCCCATCATGTTCCTTTCAGAAGAACAAAGCCGCGTGCTCATCGGGAGTCTGCCTCAAGCTCAGAAACGTCGACTTGCTTGAACATCCGCAGCCTAAAACATACATCATTCTTGGCATCACAAAAACAACAGGGCGGGAAAAAGGAGTGAGGAGGGAAAGGGAATCTGAATTTCATTTCGGCGCTCTCTCTCTCTCTCTATTGAGATTTGACAGGCATTGTGGCGATGTGGAGGACTCTGCTTTCTAAATCAGAGATCCATTGTCAAAGAAAAAGGGGGCCCATTGGCATAAAGGTAAAGATTTCTTCGCCTGCGGTTGAATAGTCTTTAAAACTGATTGGCACTGATTAGGCAAAAAAAACAAAACACGGTATGAAAATATGCACGGACGTGACAGTGGTTGAGAAAAAAAAAAAACACAAGCTCTGTTACTAACGTTGTGAATCCAACCTTTTAAAAAAAAAAAAAAAAAAAAAAAAAAAAAAAGACACCCACCGCAAGATTACAGGCCTACCAACTGGCGAGCATGTCCCCACTTCAGGAGACAAAATGAATCCAAAATCAAATTGCCTCTATGCGATCAATCAAGCTTAAATGACACTCCTGCACCCACAATATGGCCTGTGGGAGGAGGCAAAGCTGTTTAGCTCCCAAGTGCCTCGAGCCATATATGTGATCTATGATATGGCGGGAACCTTTACCTGAACACAAGGGCAAGCGAGCGTGGCGATATGCAACCCCCCCCCCCCCCCATTGTAAATACACAGCCCCTATCGGAGGGTGAATTATTCAGGGGGGGGGGGGGCGATGCCGCGTTGATGATTTATGATTGAAATATCGCCCTGCCCGGAACGCCGAGAAAACCGGAGGATAAATAATCATATTAGGGGGAGATGCAGCGCTTGAAATTATGCACATACTACTCCATATTCGCCCCATAAAACTGACATGAGCACCTGTAATTTTTGATGGATATACAGTCGGTGTAAAAAGGAAAGTCTCCGCAGAGCAAAGGGGCTGGGAGCGGTGAGAGCAGATAGGCTGCGAGGCTGCGAGGTCTGCGTCAGTCACATTTAAGAATTTCCATAAGAGATCTCGAATCAATATTAAATTGAGAAAACGCGATGGTTGCATTTTCATTCTGACACGGTGCCCATCTCCCTTTCATTCTGTCAGAGTTTGCATGTCAGCCAGTTAGTCGCATATATAGGCACTGCTGCCTATGTCTCAGTTAGCCGCAAAGGGCAGAAATATGTGTCACTAGAAACTGAAATTGAATTATTTATATTTGGATTGGAATTGCTCAACTTGAATAATTGCATTAAAAAAACAAATTTGAATCACATAATTTGAATTTGCATTGTTTAACTTGAATAATTGCATTGAAAAACTGAATTTGAATAGCATAATTTGAAATTGCATTTATTAGTTTGAAACTGAATTCCAATAAACTTGAAACTGAATTCCAATAAACTTGAAACTGAATGTAATATTATGAAATTGAATGCATTTGCTCTGAAACTGTATTCGCTTCTCACAATTCAAATTCAGTTCTCGCAATTCAAGTTCAGCTTACCGAGACACACATCCTGGTCGTTGAGGAAGAGCAATCGAGTGCAGATTCACAGAACTCCTTTTCGGCCAATCAGCACCTACTGTATGTTTTTGACCATTTCCTTCACTCCCAATCATGGATGAGGCTGGGACTGATAGTGTTCAGCTCGGAGTATCATGTCCAGAGAACTGAAGGGATCTGGAATTTTCGGGCCAACAAAACGTGAAAAGGAGTTCTGTGACTCTGCACTCGATTGCTATTGCCTCAATCCGCAACAAATGGCCTCGCTTTAAAATGGGTGGGGTGGGGGAAGCCTTAAGAGTACAATTTCTCACGCTACCAAGGCCGGCTCGCACTGTTAAAAATAGAATTCCCCCTTCTCCTGTCAATAGCTCGCACAGCCCTCATTCAATACCCAGTGTCTTGAGCAAAGCCTGCCTCCACAATAATCACTTAACTGTCAGCTAGGATTAGACAGTCTTAAGCCACCCTGAGCCAATCCACAACCCAAAGAAAAAAGCCAGGGAGATATGCTGTGACATCTCAGAACTGGGCCTACATTGTCTGGATGGAGAGAAAGGAAGACAAAACCCGTAAGGAATCATCCGGGATAACAAATACAACCCTCTTCTCCAAATCCCCATCTCAACAGGATCATGGTAGGGCTTTGTGCAAACCGAAGATGGGTGTAAGGGCTTTAATAATGCACTTCTATATAGGTTGGAGAATAACATAAGACCAGGGAAGCTCTACTAGAACATCGGGAGTTTTTCTCTTCAACCCATTGCCAGACAAAAAGCCTTGCATTCCCTGTTTTTTTCCTATCCATAAAAAGAGTTAAAGGTCCAGTGCAATGAGAATTGAATTCAATCTCATGGTATTGTTTAACTAAGGTCATACTAAAGGTCCCCTATTATAGGTATTCAAATTTTCCTCTATATATATGTATGATCAAAGATATTTAATGAAGACATCGTTCAAATTTTCAATAAATTTAAGTGGTCAAATGTGTTATTGCATTTTCAAAAATGCATCCTTTTTTACAGGCAGTTTCACACTAATGCCAGTCAACACATCATCACAACTGCACCTGGTCCTGATTGACACCCCTCAAAAAAAAAAAAAATTTAAATCCTTCCAAATTAGGCCAGTGTGCAGCATTTCACCTGGAAAGCTCTCACTCAGCAGGTTTACCTCATCTGAATTAGAGGAGCTGCTGCTGTCAGCCAATCAGGGTCCAGTATTGTGACTGCTCTGCCTGTGAGAACTTGGGTCTTCAAATTCAGTCAATAAATACAATTTCAACCGACAGTAAGAAGTAAGAAACTATGTTGACTTAAAAACTTAAACACTCCAGCTGACACCAAAGTGCTGTGGTAGCGCAGCGTTGTTGGAACTGAGAGAATGGCTGAACCTAATATTTAATTCATGTGTTGGCTTACCCGCTACAGTTAGAAAATCACAGAGCTACTTCCTGGTATGAAGATGTACAGTTGGTTGATGATAGTGGGACTTCTATACGGTACTGCCTGGTGTACATCACCAAATCACAATGCAGGAGAACATCTTTGTACTGGTGTTTCATACATTGTACGATACAGTTACCAATTATTTCATGAACGTCGGATGCCTCAGCCTCAGATATGATGGCCAATAAGACATCAGATGAACCATCAAAAACTAAACTAAAGTGCACTTGTCTCATTAGAAATCCATAGCCATTGCAACAGATCTTTCAAAAGAAATGCCAGGAGACACATATTACTATTGCTTCCAATAAATCAACAAACAGCATTATAGAGTCATGATGCCTCACGATTTGTGTAAGGAGATGCCAGTGCTTGATGAAATGTTCCCCCGTTTCAAAGTCTTACGCAAGCAATGACTCCTACATGATGTGTTCTATTTTAGAAGAGCATTCAGTTCTAACTTATTTCATAATGCATTAATGAATGAATGTAGTAATTCCAGTCAGTTTGAGAGATACAGATTTTTTCAATTATTCTCATCCCCCAGTAATAATCAAGTTGTTGTGGGCCAATTAACATTATGCGTTGATGACAGGATTGGGACCTTGAGCTCATTGCTTCCATCTGTGTGTGAAGGTACATGGCCAACAATATCCTCTACTTATTGCAAATGATATGACGGCTCATGTGGGGTATTCATTTGAACACGTAAGGAAATGTGAATGACCCTCATGTACTGTGTCTTTTGCCAGGAGGGTCATATAATTAATCAGGAACTAGATTAAACTCTTTGTGAGAAAACATGTTATCGCGGTTTCTGTCATCTGCCAGGAATGGAGTAATTGTAGTCCGGGAAAACCAAACAGGCATATGACAGATGAATTCACAAATTGCTTTTTCATGGAAAACAGCCAGGCTGAAAAGCGGAATAATGAGCGGTCATATTAAAGTAGTCTGTCACGGCGAACCTACTACAAACCCACGTCGGGGCTAATCAAAGTTTTTCCATTTTCCTTTTAGATTTGTCCTCAAAAGCCCATTGATTCTGTCAGATCAATTTAAACTCAAGGGCTTCTAACATACCAACATTGGATCTAAAAAGAAAACTTCTCAGATAGAAATTGGCAGCTTTGTCTCAGGGAATCAATTTTATCAATGTTGAACAGGCCTCTGAATCTGATATGATTAAACAAAGAGTCAAGGATGGGGATGGGATGAGGGGAGGGGCAGAAATCAATAAACGCTTCCAAGAAGGGCGCAGAGCTTTCAGACGAGGACATCATACTACTCCTCGTCTTCCTCTTTCTTTCTGTCTGCCTAGCCTGTGAGATGTACAGGGACTGTCAGCCAGAGGAACGGCTGCTTTTCCGGATCACAGGGTTAAAGCAGTCAGAAAGCCTGGGACCTCGGAGACAGAGACTTGTCAAAGCAATAAGCCTTGTCAGGGAACAGCAAACCCCCAGAACGCCCTCACACTCCCGTCTTGCTGACTGGGCCCGACCTCAGTGTCCATCACAGAGCCGGGAACGTTCTCGGCGCGAGGGCCCGCGGTGTGATGCGCCTGACGCAGATGATATGACTCATTTTACCGACCCCATGGAGGGCCTTTCAGGTGACGTAACGCTCTGGACCCTCTGGAGGCCATGTTGGAGGTCCTCGGCTCTTAGGCAACAGCGATCTCGGAACCCATCGTCTATCGGGCTGACGGCGATTAGACTCTGGGGGCGACGGCTAATATTTCGGGGGTTTCCAAGACTTCCTCTTCCGTGCGCCGGTCATTGTTTACAGTCCGATTAGCAACTTGAGATGCGAGAATGGAGTCGGAGTTGAGAGACGACGTCTCATATGCAGATATCTGTTTATAGACATTAGCCGAAATGTTGCCTGGACCTAAAACACCTACAAAAAGTATCAATGTTTGTGTATTTTGTGGAGAAACGTTCGACTCGTCGCGTCTCAAGTTGCTAATCGGACTGTATACAATGACCGGCGTACGGAAGAGGAAGTCCTGTTCCTGTTCCTCTCTTCTTCTATGTTTCGTTTTGATGCGATATGATTTTATTTTCAAAACACTGCCCCCCTGTGTTCGGGATTTTGACATGCTACACGCACATTGATGCAGAATTATAAAAAAGCACTGCTGCGTTCTTTACATTAACGCTTTACGTTTACGTTTGACTATAAAATGCTTCAGCCTTCACAACAGAATTGAATGAACATGGTTAATTTCTGTGCTGTTTTTGGCTGAGAATTTGTTAGCTAGCTAACCAGAGCATCTGGTCAACTAACCATCACTGTCTTGTCTCTTTTTACAACATCTGATTTGCCCGTAGCTACAGTTATGGCTAGTAATGGACAGTTACTATTAGTGGCATGTTAACATTAACACTGGCTGCTTTGCTAAGTTAGATTCCTGGTTAGTTACTTGGCTAACAGTGATTCTCAACCTTTTTCATATCAAGGACCCCTAAGTTAGTACACATTAGGACCCCTATTTGTCTCTCGGACCCAAATCTGAGAATATTCTTATTGTTAGATATGATTTTGTCCAGAATTATATGACTCTCTGTGTTGTAGGCAAAGATAACAGTGAAACTATGATGTGAAGTTTAACAATTCATCAATTTGCTGGGGACCCCCTGGAACCCCCTCAAGGACCCCTGGTGGTCCCCGGACCCCACGTTGAGAACCACTGATCTAACAAAACCAAAAAACACTGTTTATTGAGTTAAGTAACAACTCAATGACTTAGCTAACAACTCAGTGTTTTGGAGTAAAGGCTAGGGCTGAAGGAGCTAGGGCTAAAGGCAAAACAGTTTTCTGTATCACAGTAACCTTAATTTGGAAATAAATCCACCTTATCAGACTATTTACTTTTACTCATAACATTACTGAATCAACCTACACCCACACCCCAACCACAATTATTTGTACACAGCTAATTCTCCAGTGAACCTCCAAGATGGCACCAGCTGTGATATGATATGATGATAGGAGATTTGTGATGTGCCTGCAAAGCCTCTATTAGAAGCTAAATTTGCTCAGTTCAGAAAAAAAGATCCTCCAGATCTAAATAAGCCATGGGAGCTGAGTGACAGCAGAGCTGTGTTGGTATGGGGTCTTGTGAAGTCGATTCCTGCAGCCTTGTCTGACATGTCCCCCTAAGGGCAGCCCATAGGCATTTCTTGGCACTGTCAGATACTGTTTGTTCCTAGGAAACAAAATCGGCCTTTTAGGCTTTATTGTCCCTCCTTCTCATCTGTAACATTACTGAAAAATAGTCACCTTGGTTTGTGAATTTCCCATTTGATGATAACAGACATGAAGCCATCATTTGTTCTGGAGATGGCAGTTGTGAAGGATGACAAAATGGCTCCCAGTGTTTTGTTTTTGCCCCCATCTGGTGTCTCGGGCCGCGGTGAGGGATTGAAGAAAGCGGGAACGTGGAGGAAAAGTGCTGAGGTGACAATCTATAAATCTCCTTCAGTATGAAAGATGAGTCATTTTGGTCGGGTCTCAAACGCTGCGGAGGAGATCCATTCACATTACCTTTTCAGACATTTGCTGTAGCTGTGAGGTGATTTGGTCCTGGCAGTGTTTGTGTTTGGCGGCAGTGAGGACAGACAGACGACGCGGAATTAGCTGAAAACGCGGCTGTCAGCTTGATTTTTGAGGTTAAGAACAACTGTTTTAGAACGGTTTCTTTTTCAGCAATACATGACAAAAAAAAAGCATAACCTTGCCTTTGTTTTGATACAATGTGGGTCCATATGCACTGTGAAAGTTGTCAGTATGTCTCTATCATTGTCACTAAGACAAAATATTATGATTGTTATTCATTATAGATATATCCAGTAAAAAAATGTATTCACCATTTCTGCAGTTTATGCATTTATATAATTTGTGCTGATTCTAACACACTTAGGGTAAACTTATTTTTAAAGACGAATACGACAAGTCACAAATTTTCACACAACAATGACCAAACTCGAGTGTATTAAAGCATAATTCTGGATATTTTCAACCTGGACTTTACTTTCCTAATTTTTGGCATCATGACGATTGATTTGTATTCAAAAATGTAGTCATTCACTTCACTGTAGGGCTTTACACATATCCAGGTTTCCAACACACACCCAGAGAGCAAACACAATCTCAGTTGAACACAAAAAAAATGATTAAAACACGCTCTTTCAGCACAATAACACTCTGCACCGCAGTTAAACATGTCTTTATATAGCTGGGATCCAACAGTTATCAAAAGTTAGATAATGAGGTGCCCCATTGTCGGAAGAACAGGGTTTTGTTGCTTCAGTTTGCGAGCGGTCTGAATTGAAATTCAACCATAAACGAGCTGCAGCAGACATTTCTCGCTTTTCATAAGTTTACCATTATACGCTTAAGCAATTTTGACGGCAAAAACTAGGAAAATATGGCCAAGGTTGAAATTAACGACACAATAAAAGCAGCAAGTGTACATGTTCTCCAAGATCAGACATAAAAGTTTAGCAGCCCCCTAAATTTGTGATATGATATAGATGCACAGCTCTATTAAGAACTGTCAAAGACTGACTGTGGATGATGATGGACTTGAAGCTCTTCTGGATTTAAAAGCTCAGCAGTCGACGACTCCACAGAGCAAGTATCATATTCATTTTTCTACACTGATGTGGTGGAGATAATGTGATTAACATGAATTCTGACTGGACTTTTGACTTGAATCAGCCTCAACCATTGCAGCAGTGTGCTAAAAAGAACTGAGTTTTACCTTAATTAACTGTGATTCACTTTTTTTTTTTTAATTTACAAGATGCCCAAAGCTCTGTGTGTCTGTCTCTCTCTCTGCTAATAATCCCTAACAAGTACCGCTTACTGACGAGCCAACTCTTTTGTTGGATTGTCCTGTTGTAAACACTGGAAAGATTAGATTGTTAATGACTTTGCTAATTACTGTACTTCCCCACCTTCACAAAACCCCATCTAAAGTGCTATTAGTAGATCTGAGCAGAATATGTAAATAGTACTTCTGCGATTACTACTTGTGCTACTACTGTTACTACTACTAATTATATTATTACTGTTGCTAGTATTACTACTACTACTACTACTACTGCTACATAATGATAATAATAATAATAATTGATAACAATTGATAATTGATAATGATATGAGTGAATGAATGATGAGGTAACGCGTTATAATAAGGGTCACTACGTTATAGTTAAGGGTTAGTTAATGCTTAATGAGGGTTAGTTAATGCATAATAAGGGTTAGTAAATGCATAATAAGGGTTAACTAACCCTTAATTAACAACTAATGTGTAATTTACTAATGGTGTTCATGTTATCTAAGGTATTAATTTATACATAATTTAATTGTTTATAACTATTAAATAATGTATAAATTAATACCTTAGTTAACATGAACACCATGAGTAAATGATTACCAGACACATTAGTTAACTGTTAATTAAGGGTTAGTTAATGCTTATTAAGCATTAACTAACCCTTAACTTAGTGACCCTTATTGTAAAGTGTTATGAGGATAATAATAACAATTATAATAGTGGGCTTGGTTTCAGCTAGCCCAATAATAATGATGACGATGATGACAATGATGATGATAGGTGACCAGTACAAGAGGCGTCATTGAAAGCGACTGAAATATAAGGGCAAAACAAAAATAAACCACGCAACAAAATCGAAACGAATACAGCCGGTCAAGTCAATAAGGACACAATTCCTCAGTCAAAGCAAGAGCAATATTATGCTGCTACTCCCTTAACATATCCACATGACTAAAGAAATGAACCTGCGAGTGTGAGCCACAGTGCCGCACATGATAAAAAAAAAAAATTTCAAATTAAGAAAAGCCTGAGTGTATAAACAGACTAGACACTTAAAAACAGATAAACAGACCGAAACACTAAAAAAAAAGAATAAAAAGCAGAGGGACTTCGGCACGTGAACAGGTCTAGGAACCTCTCGCAGAGTTCCCCCCCCCCCCCCCCCCACATGAGAGGAAGCCTCTCTCCTGAATGGGGGACTGGGAGCTTTTGTTTTTTTTTTTGCTTGGAGGTAAGGGCTAAATTAACAAGGGATTCAGCCAACTAGAGAGCGTGGGGTCTCTGGTAGGGCCGTCTTGCGTTATAGAGCGTGTTGTATTCCCTCACTGATAAACAATAATAAGAGGGAGAGGATCAGGAACTGCGATGCCCCCCCCCCCCCCCCCCTTTGGATCAAGCGTCGTATGAGAGGCGGGGACACCGATCCCGTCGGGACCGCCAGGGCCTCCTAGGAAAACAAGCCCCAAATTTCAGCCAGATAATGATTACAGAAGAACAAGACTGTACTGTATGTGCTTCAAAGAACTCTCCCGGAAGCTGTCGGAGCTCAGTCGGATTTGCGGTGAACAAAAAAAAAAAAAAACATCAGTTAGAAGTTTTTGGGCACAAATAACAAAACGGGGAGATCCACTGCTCCCCAGAATGTATGCTCTTGAATGATGATTCCGGGCAGAATTTTAACCATAATCAAAGACAGCTGTGGCTATCAGCATGCACTGTTGCTAAAAAAAAATGTTGGCGGTTAGGTGGCAACCGCCGCACACTCTTTCTATTCATCAGTGGAATCACTCTTTAATAGAGATTTTTATCTATGGAGCTTTCTGTTGCTAGGATGAACGGGGCAGGCCAGGTTATGCTCAAGGCTAGGAAGGAGGCACTCAACGCAGCTAGAACCACGATATACATTTTTATTTTTATTTTTTGTTTCCTTATTTATTTTGCAACGCACTGGTGTGGAATTTAGAGAAAGACCCATGGGGATGGGGTA